>NC_061121.1:96650636-96663461 GCF_002878395.1 Capsicum annuum
ATGGAGTTTATGGTGATGGTTACTTGAGGGAAGAAGATGAGAGGGGTAAACAAGGAGATCTAGGCCGAAAAGTGAGGGGTGGTCAACAAACCTGGAAGCTTGGCCTCAATTCCATCAAAGTTAGTCTTCCGATCTTCAAAGGTAAGAGTGATACCAAGGAGTATCTTGATTGGGAGTCATCTTGTGATAGGATATTCCAAGTGAACGATCTAACCGAAAAAAAGAAGAGTTGTTGTGCAATCGCTCACTTTGAGGGGTATGCAAACACTTGGTGGGAGTATATGAAGAGATTTGGTTATATGTTGATTGCCGGACAGCCACCTCCATGGTTTAGATTGAGGTACCTTATGCGTCGAAGGTGGTTGCCCGAGGACCACAAACAAGAACTTCTTGCCAAGTTATATAACTTGAGGCAAGGAAACAAAAGTGTCATGGCATACTATGATGAGTTTCAACAATTAATGTTGAAGCTTGACCATTGAGGAGAACAAGTGAGCCATGACATTATATGATTCAAACTCGGGTTGAATAGGGACATAGCTTCTCGGATGACCCTCCACAAGTTTGACACGATCGATGGCATTTTCCAAGCGACCTTGGAAATTGAAAGGGAACTCTCGGCATCCAAATCCAAGAATCACCAACAACCTTCCTCGGATTGGCACCTACATCAAGAGCACTCATCCAATGCCAACCAAACCGAGAACAAGGTTGTCCAAACCAAAACCAAGGCTACCCAAAGGTATCCTCCAAGAAACGAAGGTAAACCAAATTCTACTTCCCATCCTAAGGGATTTCAATGTTTTAAATGTCAATGGTGGGGGCACAAGGCTTGTGAATGCCCAAATCGAAGGAATGTAATCCTTAGGGAGAGAAAATTATATTACCTTGGTGATGAGGTAGGACTTGAATCAAATTAGGGTGATGAAAAAGCTCAAGATGAAGAGCTTGAAGCCGAGGTGGATATTGAGAAAGGCGGGGAAGATGCTTGGCTGATTGATGGAGAGTGTGTAGTGTCTTTGTATATGGAAAGGATATTCATGCTTAGTAATGTTTTAGAAGAAGAAACCAAGAGTGGGGAGGGTGAAGGAGAGGAAAAGCCGAGAGCTAAGGTTATGGGATTTGCCTATAAAGGACCTTCATTGCTTACTAACCGAGATGCTAGCACTTCACCTAGAATGGAATCCATTCATCTTATGTGCAGGTTGTAGATTATGTAAGTCCAAGGAGCAGATGACCCCATAGGACCCGTGGTTGCACATCCTAACCTCGGGAGAAGCATTGAAGAAATGATTCAAAGAGGAGAGCTTGCGGGTGATGATTGCTTGAATTTGTGGACAAATTCCTCTCAAGATTGAGAGAATGATATGGGAATAATCATGTAGACAAGCTTATGAGAGTGTGTGTTGGACCTGAGGCTCGGTGTGCACAAGTGAGGTGCAAAGAAGACCCAAAATGTGCACCAAAACCGTCCAACACTACAAAATTCCTACACTTGAGGGACGCCCCTCTAGTAAGGGGCCTTTTGGTCATTTAGCTTCTATTTTTGTAATACACTATATAAAGGACATTCTAGGGTTTCATTACTTAGTTTTTGCATATTGAATCTTGTAATACACAATTGAAACACACAAGTTCTCTCTCACTTGAGACTTGGCCAAAACTAGGAACAACTTAGGTGTGGAATCACTTTTGTTGTTATCTTGCTTGGATCTTGGAGTGCTTGAAGGATTGAGGTCCTCTCTTGCGTCCTTTGCATAGTGTAGGTGTTACTACTATCATTATTAAGGGTCTTTGTGCTTGAACACACTTAGGTTCTTGGTCATTGTAGGAGTGTATGTCACACTCTCTATCATTTACATTCTTGTCATCTTGTAACTGTAGCTTGTCTTGTAATCTTGTAAACGTTGGTTGTTGTTATTACATTGTTGTTGTTCATCTTGTTCTTTATATATTGTGTTGCTACTATAGTTTGGTATTGCTGTTTTGGTGTCAAATACACTATTATTTCTAGTATTATTGTTGTTGGTAGTAAATCCGAGAGTGGTTTCCAAAGAGGTCCCCGAATCCTTAAGACTTGTGGACTGATTTAGAGTGTACTTCGTGTCTTCCTTGTTAGTTTTGGTATCATAAGCAAAAGTCGAGGGTAAACTGGTTGAAGCTAGGAGATGCAAACAACTCTTTCTTTTTTGCAAGTATGAAGAATAGAGTGGCACAAAATAGTATCACCCAGCTAACCCATCTCTCAGGAACAGTTTTACAAAACCATGTGGATATTGAAAAGAAGATTACCATATTCTATAGAGGATTATTAGACACTGCCGCAGCACACCTTACTGCTATTGATCCTAGTACTATTAAAGTGGGACTTGTGCTAAATAGAGATCTACAACTCAGACTAATTCAACCTGTTACTCATGTTGAAATTTATGTCTCTTTAATGCCTATAGGGGATACTAAAGCACCTGGTTGTGGTGGCTTGAATGTTGTATTTTTCAAAAAGGCATGGCCAATTATAGGGCATGATTTGCAAGCTTCTGTGCTGGAGTTTTTCATCTCTGGATGTATGTATCAACCTATTAATTGTACTAATGTCACTCTCATTCCCAAGATGTTGAACCCTTCTAAGGTAACAGATTTTAGACACATTGCATGTTGCACTATTCTTTACAAAATCATATTTAAAATCATTACCAATCGTCTGAAGGATGTTATGGGCATATTGATAGATACTAATCAGGCTGCTTTTGTTCCAGGGAGGGGTATTGTGGATAGTATAATTTTGAGTCATGAATTAGTTAAGCACTATGGTAGGAAGGGTGTGTCTCCTAGGTGTATGCTTAAGATTGATATGAAGAAAGCCTATGATTCTGTTGAGTGGGTTTATTTAGAACAGATGCTCCAGGGTATGAATTTCCCTGAGATATTTGTACAGTGGATTATGCAATGTGTGTCAACGATTTCTTACTCTATTTTGGTCAATGGTAATACTACTACACTTTTCCTGCAAAAAGAGGATTACAATAAGGAGACTCATTATCCCCCTTCCTGTTTGTGTAGTAATGGAATATTTTACAAGAATCTTGAAGAGATTACAGCAGGTTCCAAATTTTAATTTCCACCCAAAGTGTAAGAAGCTAAAGATTATTCAGTTGAGCTTTGTTGATGACCTGCTACTATTCAGTAGGGGTGATGTACAGTCTGTCGCATTATTATATGAGTGCTTATCTGAGTTCTCTAAAACCTCAGGATTACAGGCCAATTCTGATAAAAGTTCCACGTGAAACAAAGGGAACAAGAAGCTATCCTACAGATTTTGGGTTTTGTGAAAGGTGAACTACCTTTCAAATACCTAGGAGTCCCTTTGAGTTCCAAAAAACTCACTATCCAGCAATGCCAACCATTAATTGACAAGATGCTCAATAGAATTACTTCTTGGACAGCAAAATTTCTATCTTATTCGGGAAGAATTCAACTTATTAAGAGCGTGCTTTTTGCAATACAAATATATTGGTCACAAATTTTTTTACTAAAGAAAGTAATTCAAATGATAGAGACTATCAGGAAATACCTTTGGACTAGTAGCATTACTTTGTCAAAAAAAAAAACACTTGTGGCCTGGGAAACGTTGTTTCAACCTAAGGTGTCTGGTGGACTTAATCTAGTAGAGCTACATAGACGGAAGAAGGTGGCATTGTGTAAACTCTTGTGGAATGTTAGTGCAAAAAAGGACAAGTTATGGATCATATGGGTTCATACATACTATATCAAATTAGGGTCCATATGGGACGCTAAATGTGAACAAGCTTCTTGGATGGTCAAAAAAATTCTTAATGCCAAAAAGTACCTAAATAAAATTGGATGGTCTGAATCAGTGGTGCTAAGGTTGGTTGACTTCTCCATCAAAAAAGTTTATGTACTTATGGGAAAGGTTCGGCCTAAAGTGGATTGGAGGAGAATTACATGTAATAATCTTGGTTGCCCAGAATGGATTTTCATACTCCATCTTGCTATCCTGGAGAGATTACTTACAAGAGATCGGCTTATGAAATGGAGTGCAATTACTTCAGCTCGCTGCCCTTTGTGTGACCAGGCTGATGAAAGCCATGACCATCTATTTTTTTAGTGCGCTTATTCTAGGCAGATATGGAGAAAACTATTGTTATAGCAAGGCATCCAGCGACAAGTCACTACATAGAAAGAGGGGAAACAATGGGCAACTACTTATGCTACTGGCCATAGTGTACAAGCTGAGATCTATAGGATGTGCTTAGCAGGTGTCATTTATCATGTTTGGCTGGAACAAAATTCAAGGGTATTCTCGCAAGGTCGGAAAGAGTAGGGAGCCTTGTTGTGCATCATTATTCAAGATATCCATGTACATGGAGCCATGAAGACCAAGCTTGCTCGGCGATTGGCAGCTATGAAATTTTATCCTTAGGGGCTTATTTCTTTTGTAATGATAGGATAGATTGCTGTTTTGCTCAGTTAAGTTGTGAGGCTCTTGCTCCGACTTCTGGAGGATGTACATGCACTATTACTTGGTAAATAATACTACCTTACTTACCAAAAAAATAAAAATCAAAAGAAGGTAAAGTGGCACTTCTCTTTGGCCAAAGATTCTATTTATCTTTTTTTTTTTTCTTTTTTGGATTTGTTCTTTTATTTTTTTCAATTATTTTATTTTTAAATTTTTTTTCGTATCTCTTTATGTTCATAATAAATTACACTCTTAATTAATATTAATAAAATTCATAACTGTAATACATTCTATATTCATATCCTTCAATTATTTAATTTTGCATTAAAATGTCCAATGACAATTGTTTCTTGAAATATAGAGAAACAATGACAATTATTTTTTGAAAAAGTCTAATCACAATTGTTTCTTGTAAGGTATGTGCATTTCACTCTTCTAAGCTCTATTTATTTTTTTATAGTAGATTTTCTTTATGCTATATATAGTCTATTAGTATACTTCTTACAGTTTTATATTTTTTAAGGGTTATTTATTACTTTGTTAAAGCAACTTTCTTTTATATTATGTGTAGTCCATTAAATAATTTTTTGCATGTCTTGTATTTTCCTTTATCCTAATCTCACTAAAACTTTTATTATGGATAAAAAGAATATGACTGTAATTATTTCTTGAAAAAAATCTAGTGACAATTGTTTCTTGCAAGGTATGTACATTATGAAAGCTACTCTTCTAAGCTCTATTTATTTTCTTAGAGTAGATTTCTTTTATGCTATGTAGATTTCTTTTATGCTATGTATAGTCTATCAGTAAATTTCTTACAGTATTATATTTTTTAAGAGCTATGTATTATTTTGTTAGAGCAACTTTCTTTTATATTATGTGTAGTTCATTAGTTAATTTTTTGCAGTCTTGTATTTCTCTTTATCCTAATATCATTAAAACTTTTATTGTAGATAAAAAGAAAATTACTATTATGGTAATTTTTCTTGTCCCCATCTCACTATGGGTATGAAACATACCATATAGCAACAAAAAAAAAAATCTTATGGTCCATGATATAGTTTAATTTGGATTATTTTTTATAATTTTAATTTATTAAATTTCATCTTCAACTGCTCTAACACTTTTGGTCGTCCTTGTTTTTCGCTTCATGCAACAATTAGTTTCATTTTTTTTAGTTCTTTTTGCTCTCTTAAGGATCAATTGACATACAAATGAAGTAGGATATTAATATGGCAAGAATCTAACTACCATTGTCTAAAATTCTTTCGAGAGGAATTATTTGTATTATGGTAGTTCATCTTTCCTCTTTAATTCACAATATAACATTCTCAAAAGTTTATATTTATTTAGATAACTATTTTCTTTTTTTTTTTATTGGTGAGGTTCACTTTTTATGATTGTGTGTCTAGACCAGAGTGTTTATTTTCTGAAGTAGTATCAAGCTAGGGAAGGAGGCAAACGTATACATGTGCTGCTTAAGAAGATAAGTATGTGTCATTCCTCAATTATGTAGGTCAACTTTAGTAAATCTTTTGATAAAATATGAGAATGTAACAATAGTTTATAATTTTTAAATGATATTTTAATTCATAAGAAAGTTGTTTATTATACATAAAATTATAGCTCTTGATTTTTCACATGTTATAGTTTTTTAATTAAACATTTTTAAAGATTAGTACAACTTTTTACTATCCATTGGTCTGAATTATTCAAGCTAACAACTTAAGAAAAACAAAAGTGTTGCTAAGATAACAATGATATCATGAAGTCAGATGCCTTTTTTGCTTTTTATTTTCTCCTCCAAGAGAGGAATCTTGATTCTTCTCTTAACCTTAAATAATCACTTATCAAAAAATAAAATTTTGAAGCTGATAATACATTTTATTTTATTCCTTTATTTTAGATACAGGTAAGGTTATGCAGCACCTTTCTATGACCAAAAATATTAATTATATTTTTTATTAATATTTTGATATTTTTTTATTTTTCTTCACTTGTGATGAGTTATGTATTAAAAAAAAGTTACTTTTTAAGATAATTACTTTATATTAACTATCATTTATTGTATTTTCCTGTATTTAATAACCTTTAAAAGTTTTAGCTTATTAAAAACTCATTTAAAACTACCTAATAATTAATTTATTAAAATGAAAAAGATATTCCACAAAATGAAAGATGAAACTCCAATTTGTTAAACTTTTCATTTTCTAAAATTGCATACAGGTAGGGAAGTAAAGAAAGGAAAACACATATTCACAAACAAAAGAGCATTAACAATAAATAATTTAAAGAGAAATAAAAAGGATAAAATAAGATAAAAAGAAAATACGAGATTCATATAATTAGATTTGTGTTATATATACAAATAATAAATAAATTTGAAACTTATTAAAAATATGCATGGAAATAAATTCAGTTTTATGGAATCTTTTTTTCTCTCTACTTTCTTTTAAGAAAAATGAAAATATTGTTTCGCTTAGAATATATTATATAAAAATCAAATATTTTAGAAGATTGAAAAAATACGTGAGTGACGAAAATTGACAGAAAAAAGCATGTGTACACTTAAAAGTGTGGTTAGAATTTGAAATAATTAAAAATTAAAAAGATGTCTTAAGAAACTTTAAGCACTTAAAATCTAATTAAT
Organism: Capsicum annuum; assembly: GCF_002878395.1. Taxonomy (NCBI): domain Eukaryota; kingdom Viridiplantae; phylum Streptophyta; class Magnoliopsida; order Solanales; family Solanaceae; genus Capsicum; species Capsicum annuum. Next base: position 96,657,767 of record NC_061121.1, read on the forward strand.
CTGTGAGAAGTACGGATAAATTCCCTAATATAACAATAAGGTGTGATGGAAGTTATGTAAACGAATAATTGCAGTTACATTATGTAGTGGACAATCATAAATGATTATAATTTACAACACTAACGGGTAATTAAGCAAATTATGACGAACGTTTACCTTCTTCATTCTCATTCTCTCATTTTCTGTGTTTCTGTCCTTCCTATTGCTATTTCATTCACATAATATCAACTTCCTTTTTTAATGGAGTTGAGTTTTCCCCAAAAATAATCCTATAGGTGAGTCCTATGATTTATAAATATGAATGATTACGGCATCCAGAAATCTGTGGCGCAATGATAGCGCGTCTGACTCCAGAAGGTTGTGTTTGATTTGCATCGGGTACAAATCCCCTCGTTCTTTCGAAGCCACTTTTTTCTTTCCCTTTTTAAATAGGAAAATGCATCGTTTTCACCTCAAACTATATTCAAAAAGTCAAAGTCACATTTAAACTATATTATTGACCTATTACACACCTAAATTATAAAAAAGTGAAAATATTTACACCCTGTCAGGCTACCACCACTTAGTGTTTTACACGCGCTGCCGCATCAGCACCACGTCAATAAAAAGTATAACTTCTTATAGTTAAGGTGTGTAATAAGTCACTTATATCGTTTAGGTGTAGATTCGATTTTTCGACTATAATTTGGGGTGAAAACGATGTGTTTTTCCTTAATGTTTTTAGCCATTTACTTTTGTTATTTAATAGGCTAGATGCGCCTAAAATAAGTGTAACACACGCGCCTTAAAATGGGGATCGCGGGAAGGTAATAATATCATTTTTATATAATTAAATTGTGTAATAGGTCACTTATGTAATTTAGATATGACTTAAATTTTTCTTGTATCTCTTTTTCCTTTTAAATAAGATCAAAGCAAAGCCACTATATTTCAAACTGCCAATTTGTTACAGTATAATTTTTTTCAGAGCAAGTCGAATGAAAAAACAAGGAAAGCACCCCTTTTGAATTACTTTAATTTTTGTTTTTTCTATTTGTTACTCATTTCATTTTGGACGTTAGATGCCCCTTAAAAAAATAATTAATATGCATTTTATTAATTTATTTTTCTAATTCACCTTATTTGTCCACTTTGGACTTTGCGCCCACTTAAAAAAACAATGATTAATTTGCATTTTATCATAGTAGTTACATTAATTATTGTATAATCTTTGTTCTTGAAAATAATTTGGGAAATAAGTGAAATAAGAAAAAAATAATTATTTTTTATATATTAAAAGTGACAAGTAAAAGTGAAATCTATTATTAAAATATTAGACAAGTAAATATGAACAAAAGAAGTATGTTCTCTTAATATACTAAAAATGACAAATAAAAATAAAATCTAAATATGATTTTCTATAACCGGTAACAATTTAAAAATCTATGATCCTACAAGATTTCTTAAAATTTATTACTAGTAATATTTTATGCTAACTTTTACCGACCTACAAGAGAATTTGACATGTATCAATTATCATAAATCGCACCGGAGATTCAAAGTTTAGAATTCAAGGAATGATCTGCATGATAAGGAACCAAAGAGTAGAATTCTTCCTAAGAATGTCCATAGTCACCCGAAGAATATATACATCATCATCTTAATTTGTGAAACTATATTAACACTTAATTTTGTATTCATGAGACTAGTGAACCTGGCGGTAATACAAACTTGTCGCATCCCATTCCATAGGTTGTGAAGGCTTGGATCTGGGCAAGTTGGAAATTCCTATACTGCCCAAATTCCAAAATTTAGAACCCGTAGTGCATGAAAGCAAAAGCAAAGATTGTCTTATAGAAGTTTTTTTTAAAAAAAAGAAAATCAAAGTTTCAACCTTGCTATTTTGAATAACCCCGCAAAATCCAACATTTTGAGCTGCATATCTGTCAGAAGTATCCGATCCTTCAGGCTTATTCTCGATCCAAGTCAATGTTAAAAACATTATATGGCACATGGTTATAACTGGTGACCCTAATCCACAAGGTGCCAAGGACCAAGGAGATCAACTAACTGGTTAAAGTAGAAATACTGGTTAAATTGGACTCTCAAGTTGTAGAAAAAGTTGGAACAAAGTTTGAGAAATTTTCTCTCCTCTATTCCTTGTCAATGACCTTTATTTATAAAAGCTAAACTAAAGAAAGAATCTTCCCTTCTAAGCTAAACAATGAAACTAAAAATATTAAACATAAAAGAAGAAGCTTCTCTTCTAAGCTAAAATAAGTAACTTTCTATTCTAAGTTAGCCCAATGTTTATTTCAGCCCAAATGTTTATTTCACCTAACAACTGAGGCTTTCTTGTTTGGATCGAATGACGATGACGCTCTTCCTTTATTCTTAACATCCCCTCAAGATGAAGGGGATCGAAGTGAGTCCCATCTTGGCAAGAAGACGGTGGTGCGATGGTCCAGAAAGGGACTTTGCGAATATGTCGGCAAGTTGATCCTTTGAAGGGAGATAGTGAAGAGAAATGAGCCCGAAAAGAAATTGTTGTCGAACGAAATGACAATCTAGCTCCACATGTTTTGTGCATTCGTGGAATATAGGATTTCTAGCGATATGAATCGCTGCTTGACTGTCGGAACGAACGGGTATCGGCAAAACCGGTGGAACTGATAGATCAAACAGTAAGTGAGTTAACCAAGTGAGCTCCGCAACGAATCATGTTATCGATCAATATTCCGCTTCACCTGAAGAAAGAGACATAGATGTTTGTTTCTTGGATTTCCAAGAAACGGAAGAACCTTCCATGCAGATGAAAAACCCACTGATCGATCGACGAGAATCTGGGCAAGACGCCCAATCCGCATCACAAAATGCACTGAGGGAGAAAGATGAAGAGGTTGTGTAATACCCCAAAAAAATTTTCGTCGAAATTTGTGCGTGAATGTATTGGATCCTATCTTCAAGAATGATTTATAATTTTTCTGTGTGTCATTTCTTGAATTTCGACCCACCATTTTGTAGAGCATCGAATAAGCTTTCCAACGATATGTGGATCACCCAAAATGGACACTCGAACGATGAGTTACGACCATTCCGATCAAACTACGACCATTCCAATCGAATTGTGAACAGTAAAATGTGCAGGAAAAAAAATACTGCAGCCAGGTGATTTTTTTGGTCAACTTCAAACGATCATAACTCCTTGTACATAATGAACTGTGTGATCTGCTATATATCAACGAAAATCCATGAGAGTCTTCTTTCCAATAAAATTAGTTTCATCCAATTTGGACATCGGAATAAAAAGTTATGGCCAATTTACTTCAGCCTATCGGATAGATCACTGAAGGACAGATTCGGGTTTTATTTGTTTCTTAGGGGCATTTTGGTCTTTCACCACTCTTTTAAACCTCTATAAATACCTCATTCAGCTAAGAACTTGTATTATTTTTCTCTCATTTCTCTTATATGTATATATATATGTATATATATATATATATATCAATTTAGGGTTAGGGTTTTGAATTGAGGGAAATTAATTGGAGGCTTTGATTCAAGAATTCCTTCTGTCAATCTTTTCCAGCCACGAAATTTAAGGTATGCAAGTGTTTATCTATGGACTCCTTTCGTCTATAGAGTCCACGAATCCCTTTTTGAAAGTTCAAGATAAGTATATATATATATATTCTAGACTTTGATGATGTATATATATATATGTTGATTGATATTTATGGTTGAGATATATATGAGGATTATGTATGTTACTTGATATATATGTATATATGATGATTATGCATGTTGGTTGATATATATATATGTGTGGTGATGGTGTATGTTGGTTGATACATGCATGTGATGATTATGTGTGTTGGATGAGATATATGGGGTGGCGAAAAAATGAGAATTTGACGAATTCACCAATGCCTAAAAGTGCATGTAAGGTGTTTGTGGAATTGTTTAAGAGGCTATAAATTTATGTTCTTAAGATATAATAAGTTCTAAATGACTAGACTACTTTCTATGTATACGTTTAACATGAACTCCATGTTATTGTCTAAAATTGGGGATGTTTTGTGGAAGGCTTATGATATGGTTGTAAGTGCGAACGAAGGATTTATTTGGTGGAATTAAGATGAATGATAGTGTAGTAGCACATGTAATTGTTTATATTGACCTATGCCTAAATGGTACATGCAAGGTAATTGTAGAAATGCCTAGTTGAAGAAGAATGAATTGTATGACCCCTTGAGATCGAAGTGATGAGTTCATACCATACTTGCATGCTACGTGTTTACTATGATGCTTGAGGGAAATGGTAAGGCCATTAGGCCAAGCTAAGTGTGAAATGTCTAATTATGGGTCGAATTGCATATATCAAGATCTTAAAGGAAAGAACCTTGAGAAGTGAACCATGATGCGTTGAATGTATGTTATTTGTGTGTATCCCGATTGGATGAACTATGTTATGTTGTATTCTTCCTTAACCATATGCATCCTTGATGAATGATCTACGTATTACTTATGTTATTGATTGCTGGGGGTACGTATGCCCGAAATAGTCTGCTGGTCTAGAGCTGAGTCAGTTCCGCGATAATCTTAGTTGTGCTACGATCGATGAATTTCCGATGATTTGAGAACTTAACATGAATTCCGTGAGAACTTAGTATGTGGGGTTTTGAACAACAATATCTTTTCATTCTTATGCCCAAAGAATTGATTTTATCATTGGAATTTCATGATTTTGTAAAGTGGGTAAATACCCAAAATGTTTTAATGACGAATTATGAGGTTATGAAAAATATAAATTGTTTAAGCTTTGATGTACATGATTACTTTATTATTCCCAAGTTATGATTTGATATGGTGAATTTCATATTTCTACCATGAGTTGATATTTCAAGTGTTTTCAAGATATGATTTATGAAACTTTGAATCGTCCAATATTGGTATACGTAATAACCTTATTATCTTGTTTTCTTGAATTGAGATTTTATGTCATAAATTGCATACCACTACTATGAAATTATTTTTTTGAGGATTCTTGATATAAGAGCCATGATTTGAGTTACATTACGACATACAAAATCTTACTATGATTTGAAGATCTTAAATGCTTTTCAAAAGCTATTGTCATGATTTGAATATTGGAATGAAAGAATGATCATTTGAGAATATTGATTTGCATCCGCAGATTCGGGATGATTTATATTGATTTTAAGCTCGCAGAGACGAAATGCTGTGTTATTGATACCATGTTGATATTGAGGAAAATTAAAATATTTTGAGCTAAAATGTGTTGAGTTAGGAATCCACAAATCGATATGATTTGATAAATGAGAAAGAGATTTGATTTGGTCTTTATGATAGACCCTTGTGATGTTGTGGTGGATTTCCTAACGCGTTCTGAGCTAGTCGGGGAGTATTACTTAGCACCGAGAGGGAAATTTGGTATTTCCTAAAACCTATGTGCCACCGTAGGGTTGTTGATAATGATATTGTTGGCCAGAGAGTCGAATGGGAGTGCTCTCCCTAGGAGGGAAAACGTTGGTATTCCACGCGGCTCACGTGGGATTGTCGGTTATAGGAAACTCCCCTATCCATAAGAGTATGTTTCTTGAACTATCGAGTCGCTCCGAGTCTTGAGTTGATGAGTTTGGTTGTCTATGATGAGTCATGAGAATTTATGATGAATATTGATGATTTTATGATGATT
>NC_061121.1:96663561-96666206 GCF_002878395.1 Capsicum annuum
GAGTCTTGATTTGATGAGTTTGGTTGTCTATGATGAGTCATGAGAATTTATGATGAATATTGATGATTTTATGATGATTTATGGGATTTTACTTATGTTTTCCTCTCTATAATATTATGAGAAGTATGGATAATGAAATTCAAGCCATATGAGTCTTCATTTTCCGTACGCATGTTTTACGAAATCAAAGATATTATTCAAATTATTGCGTGCACCCCCACATATTCAGTTGCTTATGAGGAGTCATGGTGAGTTATGTAACTACTTTCCACGGTTTCTGTGTCAGTATAAATCTTCAGGAGTCAGGGGTGTGAGTGTATTTGATTGATCAGTGTTGGTATCCTGTGATTCAGTAATGCAGTACCCCAGTACAGTAGTGAGTTCCAAGGACAGTAAAGTGGTATCCGAGTTGTGGTATCTGGAGTCGCTATAATTGTTATAGTGGTTGTGAACTGTGCATTCATATATGTGTACTCGTTCGTTATTCTCATGATTATTCTGTTGATTAAATGTTCATGCATAAGCCCTTGCATTTAGACTTCCCTGCTTGCATACTCAGTACATCTTAGTACTGACGCATTCGCGCTATGGTGTTCTTTTATTTTGGGGCACCATAGGTTCAGAGGAGTGAAACTTGGAGCATCTTAGAAGTCACTTGTATAGCAGCAGTGGGTCTAGCAGTAAGTCCTCATCATCCGAGGATGTTGTTATTACAGTATTTGATTTTAGTAGACGGAGTTAGTTGGGGGAATTATTCCTTCAACTCCACAGTTCAGGCAGTGTAGAGGCTTTTCAGACAGATACATTAGTATGTGGTTTAAGGTATTGTATATTTCTAGATGTTTGAACCTTATGGCAAGTATTAGCCAGTTTTCGTATGTATTTTATTATATTATGCAGTGAACAGGTACAGATATCAGAAAAAGGGTTAGCTTGTGGTCCTTTGGGATCATAACCACCGTATGGCGTTTCGATTCTCGAAAATTGGGGCGTTACAGGTTGATAAGAAGATCCCTTGACAAGAATGTCCTTTCAGGTAACGCAGAACCCTTAAAGCTGTTGTGAAATGTATATTGCAAGGAGTTTGCATATATTGACTCAATGTTAATACTGCATAACATAGATCTGGCCTGGTATGAGTTAAATAATTTAACTTGCCAATCAAATGCCTATAAACAAAAGGATCTGACATGGGTGTTCATGATGATTCAGAAAGTTTACAAGAAGGATCCATCAAAGACGATACAGGATGCAGATGAGAAATTTTAAACTCTTGAAGCAAATCAAAGGTATATTTCCTTTGACTGATGATAATTCCATGATCTTCCCTTAAAATTTCATTCCTAGAAAGTAATGTAGAAGTCCTAGGTCTTTGGTTTTGAATTCAGAATGAAGAAACTTTTTAGACACTCAATCTCTTTAGTGTCAATACCTGTAATGAGGATATCATCGACGTAGACAACCATAATAGATATCAAAGAACCACTCTTTTTGAAAAATAGGGAATAGTCATTGAGAGAAGCACTGTAACCTTTGAAATTAAGAGCGCCGCAAGTTTGGCATACCATTGCTTAAAAGTTTGTCTCAAACCAAAAGTGATTTGTTGAGTTTTCACACCAAATTAGAATCAGGAGAAGACAAACCAGGTGAAAACTTCATATACACTTCTTCTTACAAATCTCCTTGCAAGGAAGTATTTTTAACATCAAATTGAGAAATATCCCAATACCTTTTAGCGGCCACATACAAAATACATATGATTGTAGTCATTTTAACTACGGGGGAGAAGGTTTCATTGAAATCTACCCCTTCCTTTTGGATGTCCCCCTTTATGACCAACCTAGCTTTTAGCCTCTCAAGTGATCCATATGCATGATGTTTTACGTTGTAAACCCATTTGCAAGGCAAATCCTTTCTTCTAGGTAGAAGTGGAACCACATCCCAAGTGTGGTTGGACTGTAGAGCTGCTAGTTCATCATCCATAGCACTGCACCAATCTGGATTAGTACATGTCTGGTGATAACTAGTTGGTTCTTTGATTTTAGACACTGATTCAAGAATGAGTTGATTTGATAAAGAGAGTCCAAAGAAAAGAAATGGGATTAGGTGCAACAAAAGATGCAAAATAAGAGTTAGTGACTGAGCTAAAAAATATATTGTTACAGAAATAATCTTGTAAATAAACTGGAAGTACACCTTTATTAGTTCTATATGATCTCCTAGGAAGTGGTGTATTAGTTGTAGGTAGATTTTCTGGTGGAGAAGGTAGGATTGGTTGTGAATATGAAGAATCTGAAGCTGGTAGTGTATCTGAAAGTGGAAAAATGAGGTTTGTGGAATTTGTTTTGAAAAGGAGCGTGTCATCAATGAAAAAAACAGTTTCATGGTCTAGTACAGAAAAGATAGGTGGAGGTGATTTGGGATTCTTTGTAAAATTTGACCTTTAAATTACTTTTGATTCAACCGTAGAAATTCTAAAGTAATCTGATAACTGCGTTTGTCATCTCGAAAGCTTTGAACGGCACCTATTATTTGTGCAAACAGGATTGCATAATCAAGAGGTGAATTCTAAGGTATGAATATTGTTTGCCTTTGTTCTTTTCCATATGTATATTTGTGATAGAGGATTATATGTATTGGTTGTT
>NC_061121.1:96669206-96670037 GCF_002878395.1 Capsicum annuum
TAGTATTGAAGGTTGATAGTCAGGTATGTAAAGCATACTCTATACCATATCTTTGGTATAAAAGTAAACAATTGTTCTATTAAGAAAATTTCCAAAGTTATTCAATAACATGTGATCCATAATGGTTTTGTATGATGTCCTACGTTACCAATGAACTTTTTCCACCCTACAAGATGTTAAGACATTCCAATACTTACTTGTTTTCCAAATCTTACATGTTTATTGCACTAATGAATGTCAGAAGGTATCCGGTTACTCAAACAAGATCCATGTGCTATTAATGACTCCAAAACATTTCATTGATATACCAATAATTTCCTACTTCATTGTTATGGCATTGATGACTCCAAAACACTTCATTGGTGTGCCAATGAGTTCTTACTTCATTGTTATTGCATTGATGGTCTATTTATATGTCTCTTATTGATGCATCATTGTTTCAAAGTATCAAAAATACGGTGGCAACCGAAATAACAATCTTAAAGATTAATTGAACTAAGTGATGGAAGTTCTCTCTTATCGGGTGGTATCCCAGAGGCATAATCCTATCATGGGTCGATCCCTATTTATGTGTTTATGGGTTGTATCCCAGGGGCATAAGCCTATCATGGGTCGATTCCAGTTGATATGTACTGGAGGCAGCCTAATGGTCACAGTACAGTACAGTAATGATTACAAAGATGATAAGAACGAAGGTAAAATGATTGAATAAATATAATGTATAGGTTGTCACAAGTTCTAGTAAGTGTGGTCCACTCCTATTATGATTTATTCACTTGTTTCATATTTTTATTGAGCTCCTATATCATATGTGATTATCTACAGCTTTAC
>NC_061121.1:96670137-96809690 GCF_002878395.1 Capsicum annuum
TACAAAGATGATAAGAACGAAGGTAAAATGATTGAATAAATATAATGTATAGGTTGTCACAAGTTCTAGTAAGTGTGGTCCACTCCTATTATGATTTATTCACTTGTTTCTGATTTCTATTGAGCTCCTATATCATATGTGATTATCTATAGCTTTACATACTCAGTACATATTTCGTACTGACGTCCCTCACGGGGGACCTGCATTTCATGCTGCGAGCATAGGTACCTCAGCTCATACACCACACAAGTAGGAGCCAGGATATCCAGTTGCTTTTGGTGAGCTCCAATTTGCTTTGGAGCTTTTTGTGTTATATCCAGTCACTTTTGGTATTGTATAGAAGATAGTTATATGGCGGGGTGTGTCCCGACCTTAGTTAAACTCTGTGTATTGTCTAGAGGCTTTGTAGACCTAATGTACAGTCAAGGTGGCGTTTTATTAATAGACGTGATGGCTCCAACGGCCAAGTATTGTATATACATATATATGTGTGCTCGAGCTTATACAGGTGATTATTTTCTTTTATATGCAACATGATGTTGTCCGAATTTTGGGTTGTCATAGAGGTATGCATGGGAAGTATAAGGTTATGAGCTGGTTCTCCCGGGCCTCCTCAGTTACGGGTGCCAGTCCGCCCCAATAGGATTTGAGGCGTGACATGTACCTATGTGAGTAACTGAAATGGTTTGACAATTAGCAAGATTGGTAGTTAAAGGAAATTGAAGATAAGATATGGAAGCAAAGGAAGATGAATTGAAACACATGTGTTCTGATGCACCTGAATCTATGATCCAGGTGCTAGAGTTTAGGACAGAAAAACATGAACCAAGATGCTTAGAAACTGTACCGGCTACACAATTAGCATTGAAGTCAATCCCTGAATTTGAACCTTCCTCCATCTTCATCTGTTTGAACATCTGAACAAACTGAGAATATTGTTCCTTGCTGAAAGGCATGTCAGATTCAATAGCTTGTTTTCGCACTGTATTTTCCATCATAGCATTATCCCCCCTTATCTGATTTTGAGAACCCTTATCATTTGTGAACTAAAAATTCTCAGGAAAATCTATCAGTCTGTAACAATCTACTTCTAAATGTCCTTGCTTTCGACAATAATCACAAGAGACATTTGGGTTGTAATTTCCCTTCTTTCTTTTGAGATTTGAAAGCTGTTTGGTGAACCTCTGCTGTTGGACCTGAGGAGGGCCAGATCTGTGAGGAGTTGATGGTATAAATTTTTATGTGTGTTGCGCTGCTTTCTGATTGTTAACATTTCTTGTCATGAAGGCTGATAAATCTGCAGATTTCACAGGGTTGAAATAAGATTCCCTTTGGTTCCTATCTTGCAGAATCAAAGAGTAAGCAAGATTGATGTTAGGTAATAGATTGATCATGAGAATGTTGCTTCTAGCTTGAGAATAGGTATCATTGAGACCTATGAGAAACTGTATCAACCTCTCATCCTCTAAGGATTTCTTTAGTTTGAGCTTACCTTCACACATACACACACAACTACACTGAATATTAAAATTAAGAGAATTTAGTTCATCCCATAATCTTTTGAGTTTAGTGAAGTATCCTGCTATGCTATTTGCTCCTTGATTTAAGCTATTGAGCTCCTTTTGCGGATGATAAAGCTTAGTATCATTGGACTAACCAAACCTGTGCTCAAGGCTGGTCCAAAGTTCTTGTACAGTTTTAGAATAAATTACACTGTCAGCTATGTCCCTAGAGAGTGAATTCAAGTCCAGGATGTGACCATTGCATTGCACTTGTTCCTTGCTTGAAAATCTGCTGCATCCGATGGTGGGCATGGGTGGGACCCCGTGATGAATCCCAATTTGTTCTTTGCTGACAGAGCAATTAGGACTGGCCTCTTGGTGTCATACCAAGGTTATCAAAAGCATGAAGATGATTAGGATGATTTGGATCCATGGTGAGAGTGCTAGCAGTAGTAGTCACTAAAGCAGTAGTTGTTTGCTTCGCCATGTTTGAGATCGAGAAAGGAGAAAGTTGGTGTTGAATCTGATCTGAAAACTATTGCTTTGATACCATGTAGAAAAAGTTGGAACAAAGTTTGGGAAATTTTCTAAACTAAAGAAAGAATCTTCCCTTCTAAAAGCTAAACAATGAAACTAAAAATACTAAATATAAAAGAAGAAGTTTCTCTTCTAAACTAAAATAAAGTAACCTTCTATTCTAAGTTGGCCCAATGTTTATTTCGGCCCAAATGTTTATTTCGCCTAACAAATGAGGCTTTCTTGTTTGGATCGAATGACGATGACGCTCTTCCAGTATTCTCAACACAAGTCTTTGTAGTTCTTTTTGTAGGCCAGACATCTTTTTCCTAAAAAGTCCTCACATGGTCAATGAAGGCCCAAGTATACCTATCTAAAAAGGAAATGCACGGCAGCTTTTGAAGAAAAAATTGCTACCCCTGGGGGCACAGAGAAAAGTCTACTTGCATTTGTGTTGCAATGTGAAAAAGCTTTCCTGCACGCGGGAACCTTCCTTCTTCGAACCTTGATGCTCAGTTCTGTTCTCCCACACACCCGCTTTTGCAAGGCTAGCCGGGGGAGGTGCTTTTTCGGGTGAGAAAGTTTGTCTGTTTCTCCAGACTGTCACAAAAAGACCAAAATCAGAACTGAAAAAAGTTGTATATGGAGACTGCTAATGACACGACGGAAGGTAGCTGCTAATCTCACGCTGCTTTCTTTATTACTGTCATATTGACAACACATTTCACCAATTGACTGTTACACCAATTGGTCTAGTTAGCTCTTTCACTTTAGCTCTTAGAATGTGTGCTGTTCTTCTCAGCATACCCAAGAGAAATATAGCATCAACATTATTCCTTATAAACGAAGGAACCCTGTTTTCCCTGTTGATTTCAGGACTTAGTAACAAAAGAGAGTAAACATCACTCACTGCTAATTAATCAACAACATTCACAACGCAAAACAAGTTTACATAAAGAAATTGATCTAATTGTTCAAATTTGTTCAGACTTCATTGAAGATACTAACAGAGATTTCAAAGGTTTACACAATCAACATACAAAATGTGAATCAATGATTCACAAGGAAAACCAAAAGTAAAGTACAACAATGACAACCAAAGTAAAAGTACAACACGGATGATCTAGGACTCATCCCATTCATCATCATTTTTATACGAAACCAAAGTGTCAACCTTATGAATCTGCATAGAGAAAACAAAACACGAATTAGGATTTCCAAGATATCTAGGAGTTTTTTTTTATCAGAATCAACCAGTAGATTGCTCGATTCTACCTTGGTGTCAAAAGAGTGCAGTTTCACCATTTGTGGATTTGCAATCAGTTTAGGGTCACTCTCAATCCAAGTGAATGGAACTGCAACATCGGTATCAGTGTATGCTAATACGTCAAACACACCTGCAGTGAACACACAAACGAAACAAGAAGTCTCATCAAGAAACATCCCACAGCTATACATTGTAAATCCAAGCACAAATGATGCTTACATGGTTCCTCAAGGCAAGGCAAATAAGTGATGCTGGACGCTATTTGCCTCATAATTGCTTGAATTTCCCTCATTATTTCTTTATCACTTTTCTCTCTTGAAACGCTGGAAAGCCAAATAAAGATTTAGCTAATTAATTAATGAGCAATCCAACATACACGTTATCAATCAAGCTGGGTTCAAGCATTTGTTTCTTCACTCATTTAAGCTCATAAAAGAAACTAGAAATTCTTTATATTTTCTTCTGCCATATAAAAATTTCCAACACACACTTTCTTCAATCCACAAAATTTACCAGTGACCAGAAAAATGATAGTCAACTTACCCTTTCTCAACAACCTCGCTATCAGTTTCGATACTGAAATTCCACCTCTCTAATACCTCACCGGAGGCCTTGCTCATGATCACAAGAACCACCCTTTGTAGCTTTCCAGTTTCCAACCACTCTACATGAACAACACAATCATAAAGAAAACAACCATTTCATTTCCCTACCAAATGATGATCCGAATCAACCAACAACTCTGATAAAATTCTAAAACTTACCGGCGAGTTGGGCAGTCAAGTTGGAAATGAAGGTCTTGACACCTTCATCTTCAGTAAGCAACATTGTGAGTCCATATTTCTTCACTTTTTTAAAACTTTCTTCAGGATATACTCCTCTGTTGTACAAAATGCTGTAAATATAACATAACCCCCACACCCAAATAAAAGAAAAAACAAAATCAGCATTCAGGCAAAATCATTAAAGAACAAAACACACAACACATAGCATTGTGTTAAAATCAATTAATCAATCAACAATGCCCAATGGTTGAGAGGTCTGTCAGATAAATTGATTATATCAATCTGCTCTATTGTAGCCCGGTTTATTCCAATGCAGATAAATAGTCTATCTTTCAAGTCAAACTAAGTTCAGTTTGGTCATGATACTAGGAAATGAAATCCTAAAATGGCGTCTTACTAGAAAGGTTTTCTGAAACTAAAGATTATCAAAGTCCCCACCCCCCACACCCACCCCACACCCAATATTCAAACACACCCAAACAATTTCAGCATTCTGAAAAGAAAAACTAAAGGAAGAACACAGAGCATTTTATTCAATCAAACAATCAACAATGCCTCGAGTTCTATGAAATTAATCCCTGATGAATCGACTATACCCAATGTAATCTGTTCAACGCCCAATAGTTGGTGTCTATCAGATAAATCCATCCGCTCAATTGTAGCCCCTTTTATTCCAATGCAGATTAAATAGTTTATCCTTCAAATCAAACTAAGGGTTTTCTGAAACGAAAGATTGTCAAAGATCATTAAGCAAAATGATGCAATTTGTTTCAATCCAATTCCATTAGAATTCAAGGCAAATTAAGGGTTTTCTAAAACAAAAATTTATCTACACCAGGAACGTGCAAGTCTCTATAATCAGAATAAAATTAAAAAGAGATAAGAGAGAATGGGGTTTGTTAATTGTTACCTATTAGATGCATAACCGAAATATTCACTGACGATTGCGGCTGAACCACGAAGCGTGATTATGTCTTTCGACGCTGTTCTTGACGCCATATCCTAAATCTGATTTCAAAAAACAAAGAAAAATGATTTTGAAGTTTCTAACAAATTGGTTTGAATGTTTGATTGATTGTTTGGGGGAGAAAGTAATATAGTTAGGGTTTTTATGACAATTGAAAAACAAAGCAGAGAGCAACGGCTAGTTTTGGGAAATGACACAGTAACAACGGTCAAGTCACACTTCTTTCCGTCTCCCACTTCACACTAAAGATGGGCTAATGCAAAATTGGGCCCCAATGAGGTACAACTCTTTAATGGTGATTGCTTTGCTAAAGGTACAAATATTCATTTTTGGACCAACCATTTAATTTAGTATAAATAACATAAATATCAATCATTTTGAAAGTAATTACACTCTCTCCTATTTTTTTAATTATTTTACTCTCTTTCCCTATTAATATATATAACATTCTGTGTATATGTTGAAATTTTTATAATATATTTAGGGAGTTGGAATTTTTTGTAATATTAGAAACATAAGTTGTATATTTGTGTAATTTTTAGTTTAATTTATATTCAAAGTTACGAAAAATTAAAAGTTTACTCATTTTAATGAAAAGTTCAGATCAACGGGATTAAAGTTATAAATTCGCGTATGATTTTAGGCATTTTTGTTTGAAGTGCAGCTTTATGAAGGCGTTGGCATTGTATTAGATATTTTGGTTTGAAGTTTTTAATATTACTTATCAAAATCGATTTCAAATTTTTTCTCCCTGAAATTATTCAAATAAGGCCAAATTTTGGACCTTTTAACTAGATTTATAGCCTTGACAAGACTTTGGTTATATTACTATCTAATAAGAGGAAATATCACACAGCTGAACGTCAACATGGTTGCTTCAGTTGTGTGCTTCCCTCACAAAAGTATCACTTGGCTTGGTGGATAAAGTGTAACATTTCATGCAGTGCATTGTGAGTTTGAGCCTTTGTGGCTACCAAATTTGTTTGATGCAGCTGATACTGCTGTTTATTTAATGCAAAGCACAAATATTGACCCACATTAGTTTCGCTCATTCAATGCAATAGAGCCCTTGTTGTAATAGCATCATCTTTTATTTTTTATAATTGTGTATTGTTATTTGTAAAAAAAAAAATAATAATAATTAAAAAGTCTTTTCCAAATATTTTATATATTTAAAAATTATGTAAAAATTATTATAAATCACAATAATGAATAATTTAAAAGATAAATTAGAAAATTACAGTTAAAAAAATTGTTTGACTCTCAAGATTTCATCCATCTCACATAAAGTAATGTAAAAAAGGTAACATAATCACAATAATTAATAATTTTAAAAAAAAAACTAAAAAATTACTATTAAAATAAGTTGTTTGACTCTCAAGATTTCATCCGTCTCACATAAATTAATGTAAAAAAAAAAAAAAAGTAACATAATCACAATAATTAATAATTTAACAAATAATATTAGAAAATTATAGTTAAAAAAAGTTGTTTGACTGTCAGGATTTCATCTGTCTCATATAAATTAATGTAAAAAAAAAAAGTAACATACTTTATTTGTTCTAATTTATGTGGCAGATATCAAAAATTAAACAATTTAATTTTCACTTGAAATTCGAACGTAAAATCATCTTTATTTTTTTTTTTAAATAGCATCTACATATTTGAAAGCTAAGTAATACAAGTCACAATAATTAATAATTCAAAATACTTAAAAGGTGTATAAAAAAAATTATGATAAACAAAAACTTGATTGAATTACAAAATTTCAAAGGTGTCACATAAATTAGACTATGAAAATATTATTTCCATTTATAGATACAATTAATAATAAAATTGAGGTTATACTTATAAAAATTATTTCTATTACCTAATTTTATATTGTTGGACTCGTGCTTTGCATGGTCGCTTCCTGACTAGTCATGACTTGTAAGGCTAACTTCAGAAGTTGTGGGCTTGGTATTCGGTAAAGCCTAACTTCAGATATTGTTTACGGAAGTTTTGGCCTTGACAAGGCATACTTTAGACATTCACATGAGATACATCATTGGGAAAAGGATATGGGTTGACCTTTTTCAAAATAATTGGTGCATGTTTGGGCCATTAAACCTTAATGATCAGTCGGCCCAAACAAATTTCATATTATGATCATTTCATAATTTGGGTCGTTTTGGCTCAGGTAGTTCAGATACAGTTTATAACTATATTGATGCAATCCATATACCATACTGATACAGTTCGCAAAAATGGGGAGCTACAAATTTATGAATAAAAATTGAATCAATATTATATATATATATATGTGTGTGTGTGTGTAAAAGATATGTATCAAATTTATACCAATATTATATAAAACAGCCAACTAATTGCTAGAAATGAAATTAAAATTCAATGATCATTTTTTGCCAATAGTTTCATCCAAAGTATTGTTTATATCCTTTTCCTAGATCATGCATTTTTGCATTAAGTTCATGTGCTCAAAACCAATAATTTGTACTTCAAATTTCAACAAACAAAAGACGATTTGACACTCAAATCTAATGAGCTTAAATTTAAAATATAAGTTTAATATATCATTAAAAAAAAAATATCAATCATAAATTTAAAATAAAAACAAATCTAACCAACTCATTTTGCAATAATGGTGATTTGTCATTATTTTCAAACTTTTCAATGACATTCATTTATTTTTAAAGTTATTACTTAGTATAAAGAAAAATAAAAGTAATTCAAACCCGAATCAATTAATAGAAAAAAAAAATTGATAACTCTAAGTATAAATAACATAAATACCATCATTTTGAAATACAATTACCTTCTCTCCCTTTATAAATTAAAATTCCTCTTTTCCTATTGTTATACATAAGTTGCCGATCATATACAATACTACTTAAGTATCTGAACTAATTGATTTAACTATAGTTAAGAAAGTAAAATATCTACCTTAAATACATGACATAATTAACGTTATATTTATGAAAAGGTGATTAATGGATCTCTTAAATTCAGTAACAGTTTTTAAATGTCAAAATTTTGAAACACCAAATCAATTTCAACGATCAGAATTAAAGATTGAGGAATCTTGGGTTGATTTCAATAATTGCATCTGAATTGCATCCCTGTAATAATATATATTGCAAACTAATATTAGTTTAATATGCAACAAAACTTAAACAAAAAATTTTAAAATTTGAAAATATAAAACAATGCTTAGTATTCATGTCTAATATTCCTTCATATACATAACAATGCTATGTATATAAGCTGAAATAAATACACCTCAACTTGTCTAACAGAGCCATATATATAACTGTGTTACGTATAACACTGTTAATGCATAACATATACATAAATCTGTCATGTAAATGTTCTGAAATAAACATCTCATAAGTGTTTGTTTCAACACATATACATAACAAATTTTAAGTATATGAGCTTATATACATAATAATATTATGTATATGAAATGAAGTAACAACAAATTCCATACATATGTATATGGTGTGGTATAAAAACTTTTGGCAATATCAAACTTCATACATATACATACCTTTTTTTTTTCTTCCGTTTGTTTTCTTCCTCTTTTTTCCTTTTCTTTCAACAAGAATAATATTACCAGTAGATATGGGTTGGTGTACAAATTTTAGAACAATTCTTTGCTGAAAAGGTTGGAGAGGATAACAAATGGCCCATTGAAAGTCTGAAGAAAATAACAAATAGCGTCTTTTGTGTTGTTGTAGAAGTAAAAGAAGTACATGAGCGGCAGCATCGATGATGGTATCGAAATATAATATTTTTTTGGCATTGTACTTTACTTTTTTAAATTCTTAACTATTGTAATTTATAAGGCTTTTCTTGTTCAAATTTTTGTTGCATTGATAGTCAATTATTTTTTATAAATAATTTAAGTTTTTAATTATTGTGATTTATAATACTTTTTCTTCTATTCCAATTTAAGTGACACTGATATAATTTTGAGCGTCAACCAAATATAACAATTGAAGTAGCGAAGCGACATGTCTTAAATGACTCATAATAACTAACTAGAAGTGATATAACAAAATTGTGATAAAAATACTTGTGAAAAAAAATTAAGTGGTCTCGTATAAGATGTCAAATTAATTCAAAAAATCAAAAGTTAATTTATCATTTTATATTTATTTTATCTTTTTTATTAAATATTATTAATTTTTAATACTTAGATGAATTATAATAATTAATTATGGGTGATAGAGTAAAACTACGGTTGAAGCAGCTGAAGCAGACATGTCATAAATATCTATTTTACTATTTTTATGAAATATTATTAATTTTCTAATATGTAAATGACATGTAATAATTAATTAGGGGCAATATAGGAAAATCACTGAGCAAGCAGGTAGCCGAATGCAAGCATGACAACCACCAGCTGGCTGCTCACTCGCTCTTCTATATAGTAGTAATATGGAATGTGATTGTTCCTTATATTGTACTAGTGGCATGTTGCTCGTGCTGAGGACAGACCTAATATTTATATTTTTTGTCTCAATTTATGTAACACATTTTGTTTGTTAATTT
Source organism: Capsicum annuum (assembly GCF_002878395.1). Lineage (NCBI taxonomy): Eukaryota > Viridiplantae > Streptophyta > Magnoliopsida > Solanales > Solanaceae > Capsicum > Capsicum annuum. The sequence goes on from NC_061121.1 coordinate 96,679,732, forward strand.
TTTTAAAAAATAATGTCATCTTTTTATTTTTAAAAACAATTTGTTTTTACATTTTTTATTTTTTTTAATGAAATGCTTTATAACCACACAAAATCTAAGATTTATTTATTCCATGAATTTCAAAAGCATTTCATTTTTTTTACTCCATGCTTAATCAAATGGTGTCACGTAACAACAACAACAACAACAAACTCAGTATATTCCCACAGCGTGGGATCTGGGGAGGGTAAGATGTACGCAGTCCATACCCCTACCTCCAAAGAAGTAAATGGTGTCACGTAAATTGAAATAAAAATAAAATAAAATAAAATTTAATTTTCTTGTTACGTATTTTATGCTTCATTTATTTGTACCTATTAGAAATTGAACTTTTGATCATTCAGATCCTAGCTCGTAACTATGTCTTTAATTTTTTTTTTATCTGAATCTAATCATTTAGATCTCAATAAGTGTATTGCTCCCGTGCTCCCTTTTTGACACAGATATTACTATTGCAAAGTACTTCATCCAATCATTTTTAATTTATCATGTTGTATCTATTTTATTCTTGTTATTAAATATTATTTATTTTCTAATACTTAAATGACTTATAATAATTAATTGGAAGTGATATAATAAAGTTACTATAAAAAGTACTTTTGAAAAAATTTAAGTGGGCCCTATATAAATCTTCAAGTTAATTTAAAACATCAAGAGTTAACTTTTCTTTTTGTGTCTATTTTACTTTTTTTATAAAATATTATTAATTTATCTAATATTTGGATGACTTATAATAATTAATTAGGGGTGATATAAAAATTTAAGTGGGCCCTATATAAATCTTCAAGTTAATTTAAAATATCAAGAGTTAACCTTTCATTTTGTGTCTATTTTTTCTTTTTTTATGAAATATTATTAACTTATCTAATACTTGGATGACTTATAATAATTAATTAGGGGTGATATAGTAAAATCACAATTGAAGCAGCGAAACATACACGTCTTAAATAACTTATAATAACTAATTAGACGTGATATAGCAAAATTACTATAAAAAATACTTGTGAAAATTTTTTAAGTGGGCTCATATAAGAAGTCAAGTTAATTTAAAACATTAAGAGTTAATTTATCATTTTATGTATGTTTGCTTTTTTCATTAAATAACATTAATTTTTTAATACTTAGATGACGTATAATAATTAATTAAGTGTGCTATAGTAAAATCACGGTTGTACCAGTTAAAGCAAACATGTCATAAATTCATATTTTACTTTATTTTATTAAATATTATTAATTTTTTAATATGTAAATTACTTATAATAATTAATTAGGGGGATATAGTAAAATCACGATTGAAGCAGCTGAAGTAGACATGTCGACCATGAGTTGCCTACTTCAGCAACTTCATCCACACTTATACTCTGTTAGTGTCCAATATTTAAATAGATTCACATTAATCAAAACAAATAGAATAATAATAGTATTAGACTTGTAATAATTAATTAAGAGTGATATTATAAAATCATGGTTGAAGCAGCAGAAGCAAACAAGTCAAAAATGTCCATTTTATCGTTTTCATTAAATATTACTAAATTTTTTAATACGTAAATGATGTATAATAATTAACTAGGGGTGATATAATAATCACAACTAAAGCACCTGAAGCAAGCATGTCAATCATGTGTTGCCTGCTTCAGCAACTTCATCCATACTTAAATATAATTAGAAGTGATATACTAAAATTACTATAAAAATATTTGTGAAAAAGATTTAAGTGGGTCCCATATACGACGTTAAGTTAATTTAAAACAACTAGAGTTAATTTATCATTTTCAATCTATCTTATCTTTTTTAATTAAATATTTTTAATTTTTTAATACTTAGATAACTTTATAATAATTAACTAGAGGTGATATAATAAAATCACAGCAGTTAAAGTAGACATTCTATAAATATCTTTTACCTTTTTCATTAAACTAGTTTAATATACATGCTTTGCACGTGTGTCTCATGTTAATTAATAAAATAATACACAAATAATTATTAAAAATTTAAAAAAATGATTTTGACTTTATGATAAATGTTGTATCTATTTAAATGAAACTTTGATCATGCACAAAGTACAAAATCTCTTTACCATTATTAACCAATAATAAAGTAATAAAATAATTACTCAAATTTATGTATAAACCGAAAAGCCAAAAAAAAAATCAATACTTAAAATTGATTTCAAGTTACCTAAGTTACATGATGGAACTCTTTAAAATTAACTACAAAAAAATTATAAGTTTCTACTAAAAGTATTTAAAAAAGACATCTTGAAAAAAAAAAAAAACAGTGAAACAAAAACACGCCATAACATTTGTTATCAAAGCCTTTGTTTCTTTACAAAGCAAATCACAAACTATGTAACCTCACTAATTTTCGTTCTTACCACTCTTAGATTCTATTTTCCCACTTTTCTTTTCATAGTAGAACACAACTATTAAGCTGAGACAAAAGCCCCATTAATAAGATTTCAAAATAAACTTCTAAACATAGCATGCCATTAGTTACTTTTTCGGGGCCTTCGCTTAAAGAAAGAAATGAGATAAACCTTGATTTTTTTGGCTACTTTATTCGTCAAAAACAATATGCTTGTTTCATCCAATTTTTGGATCTAAAATTTTCAACTGACAAAGAAAACATGAAAAATTCTTAAAAAGGAAGAATCCATTGTCAATTGTTACTATAATTCAAATTAAAATTATTAACTAAAAGAAAAGAAGAAAGAAAGCCAAAAAGGATGATGATAGTGAATGCAAGAAAATGACTAATTAAAACGATAACAAAATAAGAAGAAAACATAAAAGTAGAATAAGCCGATGTTCTTGTCAAATTTAATCAAAAATATTACTTGAATAGAATTTTTACCTTGATTTTTCGGCTACTTTATTCGAACACAACAATATACTTGTTTCATCCAATTTTTTTATCTGAAATTTTCAACTGAAAAAGAAAACATAAAAAATTATTAAAATAAAAGAATCCATTGTCAATTATTGATTATTAAAACTATTAACTAAAAAAAATGCAGAAAAGATGATGAGAGTGAATGCAAGAAGATGGCTAATTGAAACAATAACAAAATAAGACGAAAACATAAAAGTAGAAGAAGCTAATGTTTCTTGGCAAATTTGATCAAAATATTACTCAAATAGAATTTTAGAATTTTTTTATTTAAGGTAAATTTTAACTAATTTAAAAGTGTTAAATTCACGATTTCTTACCTTGTTCAAATAAAGATCTTAAATAATTTTAAAAATCTAAATAATGTATAGTATTGATTTCTGTTAAATAATAATCCTAAATCGGTCGTAAAAATAAGTTTTGGTAAAAAATAGATAAAAAGAAAGTCCATAATCCTAAATCTATAAAAACTTATGTATTGCTAACATCCTCCCACTTTTTAACTAACCAAATTTTTTTGTGTGCTTTTTTAGTTAGAAAAAAAAAACGTTTACTTCCTTAATTATTAATAGTTTTTCAAATAATTCTTACCATATATTTGTTGTTAGTTGTTATCATATATTTTAGGACTTCTTTCTTTGTAAAACTTACCATATATATTATGACTTCTTACTTTAAAATATTATAAATATAATTAAATAATAATTTAAGAAAAAGGTGAAAAGACAATTTTGTCTATTGCAGACTGTTTTAATGAAGGGAAAAAAGTTCGAATCACTTTTCTAAGAGTCTTCACACTTTTAATATATTATAGATATTATTAATTTTTTAATACGTAAATAGCATATAATAATAAATTAAGAGTAATATAATAAAATCATGATTGAAACAGCTAAAATAAGGGTTCAGCTAACTGAATAACTAATATGAGTTGAATGCAAGGGTTCTGCTAATTGATACATATCCGTAAAAGATATGTATCAAATTTATATCAATGTTGTATAAAACAATCAACTAATTGCTAGAAATGAAATTAAAATTCAATGATCATTTTTGTGTCAATAGTATCATCAAAGTATTGTTTATATCCTTTTCCTAGATCATGCAATTTTGCATGAAGTTCATGTGCCCAAAACCAATAATTTGTACTTCAAATTTCAACAAACAAAAAATGATTTGACACTCAAATCTAATGAGTTTAAATTTAAAATATAAGTTTAATATATCATAAAAAAATATCAATCATAAATTTTAAAATAACGACACATCTAACCAACTCATTTTGCAATAATGGTGATTTATCATTATTTTCAAACTTTTCAATGACATTCATTTATTTTTAAAGTTATTACTTAGTATAAAGAAAAATAAAACTAATTCAAACCCGAATCAATTAATAGAAAAAAAATCTGATAACTTTAAGTATAAATAACATAATTACCATCATTTTGAAATACAATTACCTTCTCTCCCCTTTTTTAATTAAAATTCCTCTTTTCCTATTCTTATACATAAGTTGTCGATCATATACATTACTACTTAAGTATCTGAACTAATTGATTTAACTATAGTTAAAAAAGTAAAATATCTACCTTAAATACGTAATATAATTAACGTTATATTTATGAAATTGTGATTAATGGATCTCTTAAATTTAGTAACAGTTTTCAAATGTCAAAATTTTGAAACACCAAATCATTTTCAATGATCAGAATTAGAGATTGAGGAATCTTGGGTTGATTTCAATAATTGCATCTGAATTGCATCCCTGTAATAATATACATTGCAAACTAATATTAGTTTAATATGCAATAAAACTTAAACAAAAATTTTCGAAATTTGAAAATATAAAACAATGCTTAAAATTCATGTCTAATAGTCTTTCATATACATAACAATGCTATGTATATAAGCTGAAATAAATACACCTCAGCTTGTCTAACAGAGCAACATATATAACTGTGTTACGTATAACACTGTTAATGCATAACATATACATAACTCTGTCATGTATATGTTTTGAAATTAACAGCCCATAAGTGTTTGTTTCAACACATATACATAATAAATTTCTAGTATATTGGCTCATATACATAATAATGTTATGTAAATGAAATGAAGTAATAACAAATTCCATACATATGTATATGGTGTGGTATAAAAACTCTTGGCAATGTCAAATTTCATACATATACGTACCTTTTTTTCCTTCCTTTTGTTTTCTTCCTCTTTTTCCTTTTCTTTTAACAAGAATAATATCACCAATAGATATGGGTTGGTGTACAAATTTTAGAACAATTCTTGTTGTAAAGGTTGGAGCGGATAACAGATGGCCCATTGGAAATCTGAAGAATATAACAAATAGTGTCTTTTGTATTGTTGTAGAAGTAAAAGTAGTACACGAGCGGCAGCATCGATGATGGTATCGAAATATAATATTTTTTGGCATTGTAATTTACCTTTTTAAGATGTTAGCTACTGTAATTTATAAGTCTTTCCTTGTTCAAACTTTTGTTACATTGATAGTCAATTATTTTTTATAAATAATTTAAGTTTTTAGTTATCGTGATTTATAATACCCTTTCTTCTATTCTAATTTAAGTGACACTGATATAATTTTGAGCGTCAACCAAATATAACAATTGAAGTAGCGAAGAAGACATGTCTTAAATGACTCATAATAACTAATTAGAAGTGATATAATAAAATTGTGATAAAAATACTTGTGAAAAAAATTTAAGTGGTCTCATATAAGATGTCAAATTAATTCAAAAAATCAAGAGTTAATTTATAATTTTATGTTTATTTTACCTTTTTTATTAAATATTATTTATTTTTAATACTTAACTGACTTATAATAATTAATTATGGGTGATAGAGTAAAATTATGGTTGAAGCAGTCGAAGCAGACATGTCATAAATATCTATTTTACTATTTTTATGAAATATTATTAGTTTTCTAATATGTAAATGACATATAACAATTAATTAGGGGTGATATAGAAAAATCACTGAGCAAGCAGACAGCCGAATGCAAGCATGACAACCACCAGCTAGTTGCTCACTCGCCCTTCTATATAGTAGTAATATGGAATGTGATTGTACCTTATATTGTACTAGTGACATGTTGCTCGTGCTGAGAACAGACCTAATATTTATAGTTTTTGTCTCAATTTATGTAACACATTTTGTTTGTTAATTTTTTTTTAAAAATAATGTCATCTTTTTATTTTTAAAAACAATTTCATTTTACAATTTTTATTTTTGTAATGAAATGCTTTGTAACCACACAAAATCTAAGATTTATTTATTCCATGAATTTCAAAAGCATTTCATTTTTCTACTCCATGCTTAATCAAACTGTGTCACGTAAATTAAAATAAAAAATAAAATAAAATTTAATTTTCTTGTTACGTATTTTATGCTTCATTTATTTGTACCTATTAGAAATTGAACTTTTGATCATTCAGATCCTAGCTCGTAACTATATCTTTAATTTTTTTTATTTGAATCTAATCATTTAGATCTCAATAAGTGTATTGCTCCCATGCTCCCTTTTTGACAAGATATTACTATTGCAAAGTACTTCATCCAACCATTTTTAATTTTTCATTTTGTATCTATTTTATTCTTATTATTAAATATTATTTATTTTCTAACACTTACATGACTTATAATAATTAATTGAAAGTGATATGATAAAGTTACTATAAAAAGTACTTCTAAAAAAATTTAAGTGGTCCCTATATAAATCTTCAAGTTAATTTAAAACATCAAGAATTAACTTTTCATTTTGTGTCTATTTTACCTTTTTTTTTTATGAAATATTATTAACTTATCTAATATTTGGATAACTTATAATAATTAACTAAGGGTGATATAAAAATTTAAGTGGGCCCTATATAAATCTTCAAGTTAATTTAAAATATCAAGAGTTAACTTTTCATTTTGAGTCTATTTTACTTTTTCTTTTATGAAATATTATTAACTTATCTAATACTTGGATGACTTATAATAATTAATTAGGGGTCATATAGTAAAATCATAATTGAAGCAGCGAAACATGTATGTCTTAAATAACTTATAATAATTAATTAGACGTGATATAGCAAAATTACTATCAAAAATACTTGTGGCTCATATAAGAAGTCAAGTTAATTGAAAATATTAAGAGTTAATTTATCATTTTATGTATGTTTTCTTTTTTCATTAAATAATTTTAAATTTTTAATACTTAGATGACGTATAATAATTAATTAAGTGTGCTGTAGTAAAATCACGGTTGAACCAGCTGAAGCAAACATATCATAAATTCATATTTTACTTTATTTTATTAAATATTATTAATTTTTTAATATGTAAATTACTTATAATAATTAATTAGAGGGATATAGTAAAATCATGGTTGAAGCAGTAGAATCAAACAAGTCATAAATGTCCATTTTATCATTTTCATTAAATATTACTAAATTTCTTAATATGTAAATGATGTATAATAATTAACTAGGGGCGATATAATAAAATGATAACTGAAGCACCTGAAGTAAGCATGTCGATCATGCGTTGCTTGCTTCAGCAACTTCATCCACACTTATATATAATTAGAAGTGAAATACTAAAATCACTATAAAAAATATTTGTGAAAAATATTTAAGTGGGTCTCATATTAGACGTTAAGTTAATTTAAAACAACTAAAGTTAATTTATCATTTTCAATCTATCTTATCCCTTTTTATTAAATACTATTAATTTTTTAATACTTAGATGACTTTATAATAATTAACTAGAGATAATATAATAAAATCACAGTTGAAGCAGTCAAAGTAGACATACCATAAATGTCTTTTACCTTTTTCATTAAATATTATTAATTTTTAATACGTAAATGACATGTAATAATTAATTAAGAGTAATATAGTAAAATTACGATTGAAGCAATTAAAATAACATGTCGACCATGGGCTGCCTGCTTCAACAGCTTCATCCAACTTATATACAACTTATGTATTAGTACTATTTAAGCTTAAGCCATCGATAGGTCCTTAAAGTTATTCGCAAAATACACTTAGACACCTCAACTCTACCTTGTACCCATTGAATGCTCTTACTACTGACCTTGTATCTATTGAACACCTTTACCACTTCAAATTTGAACAATTTAAACACATTTTTTACAATCAACGACACATTTTTTACAATCAGCTATAAATATAATGTGTGTGTAATACAATTGTAGTGATGTGACAAAATAACAAATTAAATAATGCCATTTGGCATATGAATTAAAAAAAATAAATTAAAGACTTAATAATTGCGAAAAGAAAAAAAATCAATTTTAAATTCACTATTTTATGTCTCCTTCATCAACCAACCTTTTTCTCCATATCACCGTTGCTTGTGCAACTTCTTCCTTCACACCTTCATCAATTTCATCAAAACCCATCAACAAGAAAAACTCCAAAACCAATGTAGGTGTTTCTTTTATCGAAATCATCTGTGCATCCTTATCAAAAGCTTTGCCCCTTTTGGCAAAGAAGTAACTAAGTACAAGCTTTGATACATTGGATGCAAGTTTCAATGCCTTTGGGAGTTCATCGCACAGTTTTTTTTTCTGAGGGAGTTGCGATACTATGTAGCTTCAAAGTCCTTTGCCGCACATCGTCTTGCATAGGTTTTTGAGCTGCGAATCCAGAAATTTTGAGTCTTGCGGGCACCGGTGAAGGCGTGGTATCAGTCTTCTGTGGCTGGGGTGTGGCAATGGTGGAGGTCTGAAGCTAGGCAAACCCAGATAGTTTCTCTATCGGAGAAAGTGAATCAATTTCCAGAAAGATCGGAAAAATCACAAAGTTTCTCAATGCTCTTTATTTCATCTTCTCAGTTATCTATGGGACAAAAAATAGAAAGAAGTTCTATCTTTTAGGATATGTAGCATGAGGATTGTGAATTTGAATTCTTTAATAATTTTAAAGAAAGTAATTTTAAATTCATATTAATTTTGTCTGGAAAAAATGGTGTTTAATCAAAAATAATTTTTACCCATTTTTTTTTAATTTTGTGGCTTTTTCGGTGAAGATAACAATAAAAATGATGTTTAATAAAGACTGAATGATGATATTATATGCAGAAAGAATGAAGGAGAATATTGAAAAGGAGAGTGGAAGAGGAATTTGACCATTGCAAAATGTCTGCAATAGAGAGGTCGGGAAAGACACTACAACAGTTTTTTTTAATTATTGATGCATATTTAAATTTTGGGATTTTTAATGTTGACATGTTATTTTTTAATTGATTTATAAATATTTTTTTTTTGGCTCACGCACATGTTGGGCATGTATTACATTTATGATGCCAAGTTAGAAAAATGTGTTTAATAGATATTGTTTTGAATATTTGAAGTGTTCAATAGCTACAAGTCTAAGTTGAGATTTTCAAGTGAAATATCAAAATAACTTAAGTGTTTATCAATGACTTACGCACTACTATTTATTATTTTGTAAAAGATATGTTGTGTACCATTGCATGATGCACTATTGTTTTGGTTCTCTTTTGTGATCAAAATTCTATTTGTTAACATTAGTATCGCTTTGAATTTTTTTAAAAAGGATGTATGGTTTGGAAATATCAGTCTTAAAAGTTTAATACAAAGTTATGTGTGTTAAAACGATATGACAAATATAGTCCAATCATGAGAGTTATTATTTGATGAAACAAATATAGAGAAGAATATAACAATATTTTACGTATTTACTACTAATAACAAATTTCTAAAGTAAGTATTGGGTATTCCTAAATCTAATGAGTTTTGGAACGTACTTTTAATATTTCTATATTTAATGGTGGTTAATTTTTTTTTAAAAAGTAACTTAATCCTATCTGCTTCAATATTAAGAACAAGACTAGTAATATAAAGAACAACACAAGAGGAACAATAGATAGTAGAGCAATATAAGATGAGTTTTTTCTTTCTTTCAAGTGTCTTAAACATCATCCTCAAGACCTCTATTTATAGTATTACATGGGGGGGGGGGGGGGGTTTCAAGAGGTGTCATAAACATGATGATCAATAAGGAGATAGTGGAGGTGTAAGAGTTACTACATTTAAAGGAGGAATTACACCAAGGAGTAATGAAGGAATTACACCATGGAGTTATGGACATCCACAATCTTTTACAATACTTCCCCTTGGATGTCCATTGATACAATGTGCCTCGTTAAAACCTTACTAAAGAAAAACTCTGTGGGAAGAAAAATACTAGTGAAGGAAAAAGAGTACACATATATTCTTATATGCATTGTTTTCTGCCTTGTTAAAACCCTTGCCAGAAAACCCATTTGGGACAAAACCTAGGCTAAGGGAAAAAGAGTGCAACGCGTACTTTACTCCCCTTGATGCAAACATAATTTCATTTCTCGAAGCCGCTGCCTCCAATCTTATATGTCAGCTTTCAAATGTTGATATTCATTGTGATTTTGTAATCAAAACACATTTATGAAGATGTTGTATTCTTGAACTCATCCGGATTTATCGTTTTTCTTGTTTCTTGGATATGTTAAACCTTTAACTCAGCCAAATAAATTCTTGACAATTACTTTATTTGTAACCTCATCGTCGTAAGTCATTTGCACATTGAACTTGTTCATAGCAACAACCAACTTGTTGTGAACTCTTTCATTTTAAATCGACTGTAGATCAAATATTCTTCCTGCATTTGCATAATCAACAATCTTTTGACAATATTTGTTAGAAATAATAAATTTATATCAATAATATTTGATTTCAATCACCTTCACATAAAAGTGAAATTATGTCTTTCTACATACTTATAAAAATTATTATCTCATGTATAGAATAGCAGGATACATAAATGCAACAATTGCACTAATACATGGTTTTTTCTAACCATTTCATGAGATCGAAATTGATCTTTCTTTATGTTAAGTAATTTTGCAACTATTAAAATATTCAATGGATCGAATATCTTTTAAATCCTTCAAGGATTTTCCTATAACATTTGTCATCTAGCTAGACATGACAGTCATTCGTTATATGCATTCAAGATTTTTTTCTATACATTGCCAGATGTAATACCCCAAAAAATCTAAACCAATATTAGAGCCATGTACCAAGTTCATGCATAGTACATCATGGTTCTTTTATAGTTTTATGATTAATTTAGATGTATATTAAGGCTTCAAATAACTCCCAGCTATCAGGCGAATCAAAACAGTCCTTACCGATTGAATTCTTGAGAAGGATATTGGTATAGTCAACTTCAAACAAGAATATCTCATTATACTTGGAATTTTTGAGTTCATGACCTATCAACAGATAGATAATTGAATGAACTTTCCAACGATACCAATTTTGCCTAAATCCGATATCGGAGCAAAGAGTTATTCCTATTTTACTCTAGCATGTCAGGCTGGAAACAGTGTGACGACATTTGTGGTAGCTTACCACATTTGTAATGCCTTGTCACAAATGTCGTCAGCCTTAGGCAGAAACCAGCTCCTAAGTGACTACATTCGTGGTAGCTTATCACATTTATGACGCCCTATCACGAAGGTCGTCAGCCTTAGGCAGAAACCAGCTCCTAAGTGACGACATTCGTGGTAACTTACCACATTTGTGACGCCTTGTCACAAATGTCGTCAGCCTTAGGCAGAATCCAGCTTCTATTTGACGACATTTTTGATGGCTTACCATATTTTTGACGTCATGTCACAAATGTCATCAGCCTTAGGCAGAATCCAGCTTCTGTGTGACGACATTTTTGACGGCTTACCACATTTTTGACGCCTTGTGACAAATGTCGTCAGCTATTATTTTCAGCAACTGAGAATTTATTTTATAAGGGTATTTTGGTCTTTTTACTTCACTTTCCACGACTTATAACCCTCAAGGAACGTATTATCTTTCATTCTCTTTAGTTAAAACATCTAAAAAAACTCTCTCATACACTTTTAACCATAAGATTAGGGTTTCTTCTCAAGATCATCTCCTCAGGAACAAGAACATTCTTTCCCAAAGGGGTTAAACCCTAGTCAAGAAAAATCAAGGGCAAGCCTAAGGAATTCTTCAAGAACCTTCAGAAATATTAGATCTCTTTCGAGATTCAATCACTAAGGTATACGTAGTGTTCATCTATGGATCCAATCCATTCATAGAGCTTAAGAACCATGTTTTAAATATTATTTTGTAAACTTTTTGTGTTGATATGAGTATGTACATGTTGAAGATTATTGTTTAAGTTTCAATGTGATGTCTAAAGGTGTTTTCATGGAATATTTTTGTTTGTTAATTGAAAACCATTAACTTTAAGTGGTTTAATATGGTGCAAGTATGAAACCCACCTATGACTTAAAGAATGCATGCAAGGTATTTGATAAAATGCTTAGGATGCTATAAATTCATGTTTGTATGGTTCTATGATGTCTAAATGACAAGTTCATGTTAGCTATATACTTCAATATGAATTCCATGCTTTTCATGTATTGCTATTGTGGTGGTATGAAGCATGCAAGATAATGGAGATATACAATATGTACATTAAATATATCCATGCATTCCCTACAATGTTTAAGATGTTGAATAACTATATGAAATATGATATCCCCTACTTATGATATTATGAATTGTGGACTCAAATCTTGTATCAAGTCATGTCATGTGTATCAGTTTCCTTCTATCAAGTCCTGGGGGTATTCGTACCTGAAAAATATAGCTGTGTGCCTAGAGCCATGTCATGTTGTCACGATAATCTCAGTCAAGCTATAATCTATAGAACTCAGTCAGTCATGTGACTCAAGAAACCTCTGAAATCTCATGATCTCAGTTAACTCTCAGATAATAGTACTACTCCATCAGTCAACGAAAGTCAGTTAATCTGTCCATATACAGTTAGTTAAATCATGTTTAGTCTCTTCAGATGGGAGTAGAATTTAGCACCGAGTAAACCCAAGGATGGGGACTCACTTACCAGTTTAGGGTGTGTTTCTTAGCAATCATTCTTGTGTTCAAGAACTACGTAGCCAGCGTAGGTTGAGATATCTTAGCCTGTCAAATTAGGGTTGATAAGGTGGCTTAACTTGTCAGTATAGGGTCCCACCATTCTCACTTTGAGTACCTGCCAGATAAGGGTCACTCACAACTGTCCTTACCAGTAGTGCGGTATTGACACTCCTTCAGTCGGGTTGAGATTAGGCCCCATCTTAGCCGTAATGATATACCTGGGGCATGTCGGTTAAACAACTACCTCCCACAGTTTCAGTATTAGTCTCAGTAAAAGAACTCAGATAGTTTTTTAGATATCAATTTACTAGGACTGTTAGATACAGTCAAATTCAGTTATAGCACGGGACTCAGGGAGTTCTACTAAATTCAGGACTGTCAGACACAGTCACTCATGTTATCATAACTACAGTTCCAGTCATGTATTAGCATACAAATTTAGCTATCATATACTCACGATCTCAGTTACTATGTATTTATGTTTGTACTCTTACGTTCATATCAGTCAGTCAATTAGCATTATCCATGCATGTAAACCCTTTGCATTAGCTTACCTCACTCGTATACTCAGTACTCTAGTTGTACTGATACATTTATGCTATGGTGCTTTCTGTTCATGTTACACCATAGGTTCAGAGACACGAGCTCCAGACCAGCAGTAGCAGTAGTATTTCCAATCGTAGAGATTCAATGAGTCCTCTTTATTCGAGGACAATATGATTTAATTTATTCATTATTATTTTAGCCAGTTATCAGTTTACGGAGTTAGTTAGAGACATGTCCCTTCAACTCCTTATTCTGATAGTACTTAAAGGCTTTCAGATTCAGTATTCAGAATTATGTTCAGATTTGATTCAGTTTTTAGCTGTTTGGGTATCTTTCACCCATATAGATATTATGTGTTGACAGATTCTTTATTCAGTTAAACCTTATGGCCTACATGTTCATGTTTTCCATATTATTATGTTATATATGCAGTGTACAGGTACAGATATCAGTCATGGATTAACTTGTGTTTCCTCGGGGTCATGAGCACCGTGTAGCATTCCGATTCAGAAAATCGGGGCGTTACACCAGACTTAAAGAAACCTTATTGCATGCATCATAGGAGAAGACATCTCCGAACAATAATGTCAGGACTTTTGCAAATAACCTTTAGTACTCAAGGCACAAATCGTATTTTATATCTTATGATTTTACTTTTTGCACAATCACCAAATTGTATTCCACTGGCATTATACCTTAATCTATGGACTAATTCTAAAATATCTCTTTTCAAGTGAAAAAAAATAAACTTGAATTGCATAATTTATCTATCCACATTATTTGACAGATTTAAATTCAAGATCCTCGATACCATTTATAATGGTGAGCTCTACATTATACCAAAGATACCATTGACGGTTAGTTAATATCGATTCCATTCCGACATAATATATCACAATCGATCTCTTCTTTTCCATCATTTTCAGGTACCTAAATCTTTGCCAAGGTTTTATGAAGAGTTACATCATGGTTCTTTTTAAAGCACTTGCCTCATTATCATTGACCATATTTATCATTTGCTCATCTCTTTTTTCAAGGAATTTTATGTTTGAAACCAATTTGTCTGTCATGCTTCAGGCGTGCCATAGATTCTTCCTTCAAGACTTCTCATTGGAGCATTTATAGTTGAATTATAGCATAGGATCAGTCTGGCAATGAACTTACAACATTTTTCAAATCATGAATTATCAATTGAACTTCAAGTTCACTATTGTTTCTTTTTTACGAGGATCTCAATAATTCATTTCATACATTTCAGCTATAATCATATCTCCCCCTAATATTAAAAAATCTAACATTCAATCCAACTTTATTTGGGAATCCATCTTTGTGCGTGGTGGATATTGCACATTCAAATTTTTAGATAGATTTTAATTGGTTCCTGACCCTAAACCAATAATATAAGGGAACCTTGTTTGCTTGATGCATACAAATGTTGCTATATTTAAATAAACTTCTCATATCAAATTTTCTTTTCGGTAGAGTTGTTCTCATAACCAATGATTCAGCTATAATTGGAGGCACACAATTTTCTGCTAAACCAATCAGCATTATCAACTTTTATAGTATGGAACCATGCTCACAATTTAATAATTTGAGCAAACAACCTTGCAAAAATCAAATTGCAAGTTGATAGCAAAGCCCCTGTGACCAACCATAGATGCATCTCATTTTATAATAAACGGTCTACATGGCAGGTGAACGAGCCCATATTCACCTTGTTGTACATTCCAAAAATTTAGAAAATATAATCATAACCTTAGTCGGTATAGTATTTTACCATGATAACAAACAACATAAGAGAATTCTTGAAGAATCATTTATTCCTTTAATGTAAAACCTCATGAATTCTCAATTATCTTTGCATCATATTTGAATCGGGATGGTCAACCGATCATGCCAACTTATATATTTTCTGTAAACTTTCAGTTTCCTGAAGCATGTGATTCCGTCACCATGCCCATATATTTATATCAATAAACAGGAAAAAATGGGTAGCCTTTTCCATAAATATTTATAACCCGTTTCGACTGTAGTAATCTGAACATACAAAATCTTTTTACAATTTACAGTCTTAATGTAATAATATTTTTTAAATCCCTTAAAACTTAAAAAGTTTCTTTTGAAAACTTACTACAATTTCAATGACCTGAATAATTTTATTCCTCTGAATAGTAACACATTAGCTTTTTGAGGCTATCAAATATCTGCGTACCACCTCATCTTTCAAAACACCATCTATACGGTGGCCATTTCCTTTTAGGGAGAAAATTATAGTCAAAACCATTTTATGCAAGACTTTTTTCTTGCTTTACTTTTGTCTTTAGTAATTTATTTTTATAACATTTGGCAAAGTCCTTTTTGGTGTATCATATTTACGCGATCAATGACAAATTCATTCAACCACATCATAATCATTTTGGTCATGGACAAAACCTTTATAGGCAAGAATCACTTCTTGATTTTACCCTTGATAGATCATGATAAAATATATTATAGCATCAATGACCTTTTTAAATCAAATTAAAATTCTTTATTTCTCTCAAACCTTCCATAGATGTGAGTTTTGATATTTATCCAACCATATATAAGCACAATTTTATTCATAACTTTCTATTTTTACATTTTTACACATTCACTTTCAAGAATAGCCAAGCATTCACAATGCTTACACAAGTCACATTCTTTTCAAGAATTGCTCTATAATCATATGTGCCTCAGAATTTATTTTATAAGTTCATTGTCATGCCCTGATATTTATCATATTTTATAGCCACCTAAACATTACTTTGAAAGACCAAGTGTATCTTCACTTTTGTTCTTTTCTCTTTTGATGGAGGATAAAACTTATCAACTTAGGTTGCACAATAACCATGTGCCCACTATCTTTCGTACCAAATTGATGATGAATAAAAAATTAACTTCATCCTTTGAAGGACAATTTTAACAACCCATAATGTTCTTTATTTCTACCATAAGGATCCTTGAATAACCATAAGGCAACCTTACTCCGATAATGATGACTATTATAATTTTCCTTCACGCCCACATATATACAATCATTTGTCTTCTTTCACACTTATTATGCACCACTACTATATTCATATTAAAGAATGGAGCAAATAAATGTGGGGCGGATTTCATAACATTACAACAAAATTCTATCATTTTGCCTCGATCATCATTGTCATCAATATACTGCATTGGGGCTTTGAACCCAATGTCTTATCCATAAAAAACGTGTTAGGCCATACTTTCATAGGACTTAAATCCACCGTCTTACTCATAATTAATGGCATATAAAGCCAAAGTTTAACTAGACTCATCCTTGAGCCTTTGATGAAGTTACAAATGAATCTAATATATTTTGTAGGACAAAGATCAGTTTATTTAAAAAATAAAAACATCAACACAAAAAGAAATGTTACATACTAAACCAATTCGTTAAAGATGACCAAGTTCTGTAAGTAAGGAAGTACAAAAACAATCCAGACTATTCCATGCACCAATACCAAAAATTTACCTTATCTTCAAAGAGTAAAACAGTTAAATCAAAATTGTCCGAGAGTGCTAAAAGAAATTGAACAACTAAAGTAACAAAATTATTTAGAGTACTTTTGTAACTAATGAAAAATAGGTGCTCAAACCCACATTATGATACCAAATCAATTTAAGATAATAAATTAAAAGGTAACAAATATACAAACTCTAAAATTTCAATATGTAAACTTTGCCGAATGTTACAAATATCAACATGTATTTTCTACACTTATCCAGCGAGCACAAAATCATGAGGCAAATTCAATTTTAGGCCAGTTCAATAAATTAAGGGTTATTAAATATTTATGGTTGAATAGAAAATAATGCATGACAAAGATTACCAAAAAAATGACTTCATTAATTAATTATTTGCCTTATGGTGGCAATATATAAGGTGAAGAATTGAGTTTTAGAATACCTTGATCCTTACTAGTTAAAGCAGCAAATCAAACTCAGTTGGATAAATTATCATGATGATAACGTGTTTCAATATTAAGAACAAGACTAGTAATATGAAGAACAAAACAAGAGGAACAATAGACAATAGAGCAATATAAAATGAATTTCTTCTTTCTTTCAATTATCTTGAACATCTTCCTCAAGACCTCTATTTATAGTATTACATAGGGGAGTTTCAAGAGGTGTCATAAGCATGATGATCAATGAGGAGATAGTAGAGTGTAATGACCCGGGACTACCCACTAGTCGTCACACAGTGCTTGTAACCCCGAAGGACCACAAGCTAACCCATGAATGATATCTGCTGTGAGCACTAAACAATGATACTAAAATATTTATGGAATAATAGGCTAAAATTCCGTAAGGTTCAAAATATCTAAAATACTGATAATGAATAATAACATCTGAATCTGAAATATTGTCTGAAAATCTAGTCTGAAAAGCCTCTAACTGAATCTGTCTAAAAGTTGAGTTGATGGGATAATCCCCCAACTAACTTTATTGACTAAAATACTAATAAGTTGAAGTACTGAAATAAAAGCATATCCTCGATAGATAAGGACTCACTGCAAAATCTGCTACTCCTGACTGAATCTGGCAAATGCAGTCAGGAACCTGAGCGTCCAAACCTATGATATGAAATATCATAGTACAAAAAAGTATGCGTCAGTACGCGGGATTGTACTGATACACTAGATGAGGTAAGGCTGAATGCAAGGGTTCATATGCATGAATAATAACTGACTAAATGGTATAGAGTAATTAAACATAAGAGTACGTGTATACTATAACTGAGATTTTCTGAAGCTAAGTACTGCGTTCTGCTATCTGTATAACTACTATTTGAAATTACTGATAACTAAATTACTCATAATAATTGATTGTTTCTGATAGTCCTGATTCTGTAAAACTGAGCTAAGTTCTAAACTGAAGACTGAAATTAAAACTGGAACTGAAATTATGGGAGGTAATTATCTAACCAACATGCCCCAATCTGAACTAATAGAGGTCAAATCTGTAACCTTAATTGGAAGGGTGTTAGTATCGTGCCACGGGTACTAATATTGGCTGTGAGTTAACACTAACTAGCAGGAAGATATTTTGTTAACCCTCGCTGATAGGAAAACTCATAAGAGATGTGTCAACCCTTATCTAGCAAGAAGACATCTCAACCTATGCTGGCTACGTAGTTCTGTAACTCAGGGATTGCTACTAAGAGTCAAACCTTATATTAATAGGAATGCCCCCATCCCTGGGTTCGCTTGGTGCTGAATCCTACTCCCAACTGAAAGACACTGAACTGAGTATACTGAACTGAACTGGAATGATACTGAGATTACTGTGTTTTCCTAAGTTCTATAACTGACTGAATTCTACTGAGTTTTGTAATGGACTGAGAGTACTACTGATCGTGACATGATAGATACTATTTTGTAATTGACACTAGCTCTAGGTAAACAACTAAATTGTCGGGTATTAATACCCTAGGACTTGATAGCATGAAAAGTAAAGAAAAGCATAATGTTGAATAATATAACAGTGTTTACTTGGGCATTATTCATTCAGAGAGATATTTTATCAAACACTTGTAATGCATTACCTTATACATGGACGGGGTCACATAATAACATGTCATGCCTTCATTAGTCAATTTACATAAGCATTTTATCAAACACTTGTAGGACATAAGCTTGTTCATATACTAACATGTCATGATTTCATCACTTTATTCACATGACATTCTATCGAATACTTGGGGAACACAACTTTATGCACATAGCACAAATTTATAACATAGTCATGGATAACATAGAAATATGGAAACTACAATGCCCAAATTACAATTCCGCGTGTTTAGCATGGAATTCATATAATTTCCCATAAAAGTACTAATCTAATTTCATGAATCATTTAATCATCATGGATTAAAACCCAATTAATATCATAGACACATTAATCACTATGTAAATTCAAGAGTTTATCAAGATAATCATATATTCACCATACATGCTATTCAATTTCATGAGACTTCCACTTAAATCATGGATTAGAACCCAGCTACTATCATGAACATAAATTCAATCTAATTCAGACATGAAAAATCATAAATCTGAGATCTTGTATATTTAAAAGAGGATTCTTGGATTTTATGTGAGAAAGGGACCCATGAATCAACATCTAACATACCTGAAAGAAGAGTTCTTGAAGGTTCTTAGACAGATTCTTGAGGATTGACCTTGATTCTTTAACTAGGGTTTTTTTCTCTTGAGAGAGAATGATTTAATTTGGGAAAAAACTGAATGAATAATGGTATAACTAGGTTTATTAGGGTTGATTTTCGTGTTAAAGGCTGACTAGGGCCGTGAAAAAAGACTCAAATACCCCTGAAATAATTTAAAAGCTCAAAATTTATAACTAAAAATTAACTGAAAAATCTCGATCTGGGCCCTTGGCGCGACGTGGAGATATCGCACTGTATCATCGGAAAAAGGACAACTGGGAAATTGCTTGGTGGTGCAATGTGGTGGTATCGCGTTGCCACTTTATTTGTGTACTGAAAGTGCACCGTAATGTGGTGGAATCACATTGGTACATTGGAAATTGATATTTGTGAACTGGGTCTATGGCGCGATGCGCCAATATCATCGAGCAATACTGAAAATTGACAACTGCTCTTTTGACACACTCCGTGACACACTACATGCCTGAATGACGATGTTTAACGACTGAAACTTAAAATCACCATAACTTCTTACCTGGTTGTCGGATTTAGGCAAATTTTATATCGTTGGAAAACTAATTGAATTTCCTATGCAATGGCATGCTCTAATATGAAAATTGTTGAGTATTCTAAAAATATTATTTAGGATAACCCATGTACTGAGGGTTAAACTAGGCTAGAAAAATATGGGGTATTACAATATCTCCCCCTGGGAAACATTCGTCCTCAAATATAGATAGTTAAGCTGAGAGAGTATGGACAGACTAAGTTTACGTACTAAACTAGACATGCATAACTGAAGCTTGATTATGTAACTGGTCTGATAGACTGAACTTATATACTGAATATGCATATCTAATGCATGATTACATAGCTAAAATTGATTCATAAAATACATGGCTGGAATAAGAATAATATGTGATGGTAACTGATAACAAGTTTGTAACGATATTGAATATGGGACTGAGTAGGTTTAAGGAAGACTGTGATGATGTACGAGACACCATTTAACTGAAAGACGACTGAATGGCTTTGATACACTATTGAGGCATGAGGAACACATGGCATAGACTTAACTTCACAGACCATTTAGAGTGTAACATGAGTCATGAGAACTAAGCATACTGGGAAACATGAATACATGTGTCATGAACTGCATAACCTGAGTTTGGAATTTCTAAACTTATGGAACCTGATTCGTACTACAGAATGAACTAAAACTCCTTATACTAGGAATTGTAAGCATGCATGGTCTTCTACCATGTACTGTATTACCATCTCCCTCTTAGCTTAAAGTCATCATTCAAAATCTGTGAATCACTTAATAAACTCCAAACTAAACTGTCACCACTTTACTTTTAGAATTTGAGATACAATAATACTCATAAACACTGAACTCATATTGAAGGACTACTCCTAATAATGTAAGGTCCACTGCTAGTAATTCCTTCTGATACATGATTCTTAGCTTTTTATAGCCCCAACAATCATCATATAACCACATCAATACCGACAAATCTTAGAATTCTCACTCTTCTTTCTACTAGATCAATCTTCAAAGATTTAAACTTAGATTCTAATACATATCATGGATATTCACAAATCTTTAATAAATGTACTACTTTCATCATATCCTGCAAGTATCACATCCACAATATATATTTCAAATCAACAAACTTAAGTTCTTGCATACACTGCTTCAAGCCTACTAATTTACCTTTCGTACAACTAGCCCTATGAAATATAATCTGCACAAATTCAGATGATACTATCCCTATTTTACTGTTGCTAAACCTCTAGATCCTTGCTTTTAACTCTAGGTTATATGCTATCATAGGATTCTGAGGAGGGATCTAAAAGAACACCTGACTTTGGCTAAATGCCCGATTTTTCATGAATCATGAATGAAATATTTCATTCTCATAAGATCTTTGATGGGATACTTTTAAGCCTACATAAAATCATCTAACCGATATGCCCTAATCTGAACTAATAGAGGTCCAATCTATAACCCTAATTGGAAGGGTATCAATACCATGCCATGAGTACTAACATTAGCTATGAGTTAACCCTAACTAGAAGGAAAATATTTTATCAACCCTCACTGACAGGAAAACTCATGAGAGATGTGTCAACCTTTATCTAGCAAGAAGTCATCTCAACATATGCTGGCTACGTAGTTCTGTAACTCAGGGATTCCTACTAAGGGTCAAACCTACACTAGCAGGAATGCCCTCATTACTGAGTTCGCTCGATGCTGAATCCTACTCTCAACTGAAAGACACTACACTGAGTATACTGAACTAGACTGGAATGATACTGAGATTACTGAGTTTTCCTAAGTTCTGTAACTGACTGAATTCCACTGAATTCTGTAATAGACTAAGAGTACTACTGATCATGATATGATAGAAACTATTCTGTAATTGACACTGGCTCTAGGTAAACAACTAAATTATCGGGTATTAAATACCCTAGAAATTGTTAGCATGAAAAGTAAAGAAAAACATAATCTTGAATAACATAACAATGTTTACTTGGGTATAATTCATTCAGAGAGACATTTCATCAAACACTTATAATGCATTGCCTTATACATGGATGGGATCACATAATAATATGTCATGCCTTTACTAGTTAATTCACATAAGTATTTTATCAAACACTTGTAGGGAATAAGCTTGTTCATACACTAACATGTCATGATTTCATCATTTTATTCACATGGACATTCTATCAAACACTTGGGGAGCACAACTTCATGCACATAGTCATGGATAACATATAAACATGGCAACTATAATGCCCAAATTACAATTCTATGGGTTTAGCATGTAATTCATATAATTTCCCATAAAAGTACTAATCTAATTTCATGAATCATATAATCATCATGGATTAAAACCCAATTAAAATCACAGACACATTAATCACTTTATAAATTTAAGAGTTTATCAAGATAATCATATATTCACCACACATGCTATTCAATTTCATGAAACTTGTACTTAAATCATGGATTAGAACTGAGCTACTATCATGAACATGATTCAATCTAATTTAAACATGGAAACCATAAATCTGAGATCTTGTATATTTAAAAAGGGATTCTTGGACTCTATGGGTGAAAGGGACCCATGAATCAACATATAACATACTTGAGAAGAAGAGTTCTTGAAGGTTCTTGGAGAGATTCTTGAGGATTGACCTTGATTTTTGAAATAGGGTTCTTGCCTCTTGAGAGAGAATGATTTAACTTAGGGAAAAACTGAATGAATAATGGTGTAGCTAGGTTTATTAGGGTTCATTTTTGTGTTAAAAGCTGACTAAGGCCATGGAGAAAGACTTAAATACCCTTAGAATAATTTAAAAGCTTGGAATTTAAAACTGGAAATTAACTGAAAATTCCGATCTGGGCCCTTGGCACACGCGGTGCTATCGCGTCATGTCACTGGAAAAAGGATAAATAGAAAATTACTTGGTGGCGCAACGTGGTGGTATCGCGTTGCCACTTTGTTTGTGAATTGAAAGTGCACCACGACGTGGTGGAATCACGTTAGTACACTAGAAATTGACATTTATGAACTGGCTCTATGGCGCGATGCGCCAATATTGTGAAGCAACACTGGAAATTGACAACTACTATTTTGACACACTCCGCGATGCGCTACAGGTCTGAATGACGATATTTAACGATTGAAACTTAAAATCGCCATAACTTTTTACTCGGTTGTTGATTTAGGTAAATTTTATATTGTTGGAAAGCTAATTGAATTTCCTACGTAATGTTAGACTCTAATTTGAAAATTACTGAGTATTCTTAAAATTTTACTTAGGATAACTCATGTACGGAGGGTTAATCTAGGCTAGAAAAATATGGGGTATTACATGGAGTGTGGGAGTTACTACATTTAAAGGAGGAATTACACCAAGGAGTAATGGAGGAATTACACCATGGAGTTATGGACATCCGCAATCTTTTACAATACTATCCTAATATAAAAGTGTTTTTGTTTAGGCCTAAGATAAAATTACAATTATACCCATTTGTAAATTTTCTGATGAAGGAGATTATTTTTATTTTATTATTATTATTATTATACATATTTTTCCTACTACATAGAATAGCACGTCTAAAACGATCAATGACAATTTTACAAATTTAATTTCTTTTAAGGGCAAAAGAGTAATTATAAAATCAATAATAGTATAAGTGAAGTTCTACAAAAATCAGATGTTTTATCTCTAACAAAAGTGGAAAGAACACACTCAAGCGACTCTTCATCTTCACATCTCGACTCTCATGTCAGATACTTTTCTTTCAATCTATGTGTATTTTCTCTATTTTAGGTTTTCCTTCGCTAAATTTGTCTGAAACTTTTCCTATGTTTTTTCCACTCTTTCCAATTCATTTGTTCCTATTTTAACTTTCAATTTTCAAGTTAGCTACTCCAAATATGTTAGGTCAAATTTCTTTCATTCTTCTCAAATTATATTATTTCTTCTACTTTTCAGGTTAGCAACTTCTTCAATCCTTTGTCAAATTTTATTTTTGTTCTTTAATAGCGTGTATGATATTGTATCATCTGATTTTTAGTGTTTTTTCTTAAAAATAATTTAAGTTGGTGGTTAAAAATTACGCTTTTTAGATTTCTACATGAAAATAGTGATAAACTTAATTTTTTCTATAAGTTTGCAAGGAAATTCTAGCCATTTTTGCTCTTTTTTTTTTTTTTCATTTTGTCAGACTCTTTTTTATTTTGGCGGTGAACTTTCAAATTTTTACTTTTTTTTTCTTAATTCTTTACCACTAGTTTTTTAATTTCTTAGAAATTAGTTACAAAGTTGATGTCTCTTATTTTTTTATATGTCACAATTCATGTTTTTTTTTAATTAAGAATGATACAAACTTTGTATGCTGCTCAGTGTTTCACAATTTGAAATAAAATTAAGCTGTTTCTTACTAAATAGCTGTGCTTATAAAATAATGCTCAAACTTAGGTGACTTTTAGATTTCTCTTGTTTTTAGTCATTTTCATGTTTCAAATTTGATGATAAAATTTTTGGGTTTAATGTTCTCTAATTTTGACTGAGTTATTTTATGTTCTGCATGTGTTAGCTATGTATTAAGATGAATATTGAATGTCCATTTATAGTAATTGATACACCTGAAAATTTAGTAGGGAAAAATGTGTCCTCTACTATGAGCGAAGGAGATTTATGAGAGAGCTTCAATCATGGTATAAATTATACATGTTTAATTTAAATGGTTTACTTGTGCAGTCATCAATGTACTTTGTTACTTCACTGGTAGTAAAAAAAGTCAAAAATGAATCTTTTTGCTGACAATCATGTTACGAAGATTTCTAGCTTCTTTGCACGACCTGATTCTTTTATAGACTTGATTGTTTTGACGATAATGAAAAGATTTGTAAGTCAAAATACACGTGAAGAAGAAAGTTTTGTTATGTTACTTTTGTACCTTGTGAAGTCAAACACAAACTACCCATATACTTTTATACGATCACTAGAAACATCATGTATGGAATAAAATATGATTGGTGTTAAAAAGTTGAAAACATGAGAACTGTCAATAGAAGCTATGAAAAAGTTATGCGGTTATATTTTTAACCTAAGATTTCACAACACATGCAACATATGACTCTAGGATATATGAAGTGTTAATGCCATCTAACTTCAAGTGGATAAAATCGGTAAGATTTGAAAAGTTTAAGTCATTTTAAATGAACCATAAGTAACATCAGAGACTATGAGTTGAAAAAGCCTAAGACGAATACTTTGAATGAAAAAAAGGTAAAAGAAAGAATATTGTTTATATTTTAAATCTAATTTAGCAAGTCACAATCATCTTCTCGCCTCTTTAAAATTTATTTTTTGTTGAGAGTTATCTTGTGGGCTGTATTAATCTGAAAACTAACTAGACACATCTATATCGCTCGTGGGAACTCATAAGATAATCATATTGAATAGTATGATTACAATTATAATTGTCCGCACTATTAACACCACACCTTGAAATAAGAAGATTGAACATCATGACCTCAAGCTACTATCATCAGGGCAGATGTTTGAAGGTAAAGTATTTGATTTGCTATTTTTGACCTTACAACTTTAATAACTACTAATACACAGTTCATTTCTATTGTTCCCTTCTATTTAGTTGAAGGAACTAAAGCACGGCTTGATTGATTATCTAGAGCACATGATATTAATTTTCGAATTTATTGAAAATGAGAGATTCTTGAATTTTACGTAAGTTTCATCGCTATGTATTTATAGCTCTTTAAGTTTGTCATTTTATTTTGCAAGCACCTATAGTATCATTGAGTTGAATATGGTCCATCATAAGTGTAATTATTTGAAAGCTAAAATTTGAATTTTTCTTTAATAAACACAATCACCTAAAGCACAAACTCAGAGTATTTGATGATTATAGAGTTTAATTTTTTTTTTTTCAATAGATTTTCTATATATTTTTGAGTTCATATTTTGTCCTCTTCCTTGTAAGTACCAAGGTAGCAATGTTCTAGTAGTACTAGTTTGTTAAACCTTTTGATATAGCGTAATCGATACTTAGACTATATATATAAGTGGAAGTTTTTAGATTGTGTAACTTTCAAAAGAAGTGTTGTGTCATTCTTCAATGCATAAGAATTAGAAATTGTGTCTTGTCTTGTGCTATGCTAGAGTCTGTATTGAATTGATCACAATTGTGAAAAACTAATAAAAAATGGGAAGGTTCAGAGACATACTCAACAATATTTGGGTAAAAATTATATATTGACCAACTCTTCTTTACATCCTTTATTCTAAGTAGCATTAAATTTTTATAACTACTTATCCATGTCATTATCAATGCTTAAGACGCAGGATCATGTAAGAAGCCGTGAAAAAAACTATTATAACACCTGGGACTCTCCAGTCAAAACAACTGATTGATAAGAGTTTGCAGATGGTGATTTGATCTGCAATATAGCTAGCAAAGATAGCGCATTATTTTAATTTTACTCAACAATATTTTAACTAAAACCATAATTCTAGAAGTATCCTTCTTCTCTCTTACTTACTTGAATAAATACTAAAATCGTGTTTTCATTCTCGGAGCTTTTGAAATGCAGAAAATATGCATTTTTATTCATCCTTTCAACAAGCTTGCAAGTTCAGATATTTTTTTTTTCTAACTATTCTATTTATTTTCCTCTCATTTTTGACTTTTTATTTTTTTTCTTTTCAAGTTCTCTTCAAAGTTTTTATTTTTGGCTCAATTTCATGATTGTTGAAGTTGAAGGATATGTTGAACTCTTAGTTAAAACAAATTATTATAGTAATGCATTTTTCTTAGAATTCATTTTCAATTCTTGAATATGTCTATTATAAATTCTATTCATGTCCGATTTGATAGATTTTTTTTAACTAGTTTCAGCAGGTAAGAAGTCATTTTTCGTTTTAATCTTATGTCAAGTGTTTTCATTTTCATTTTTTGGATCTATTAGTGGAGGTATGCTCTAATATTTTGATGTTAATTGAGTTCTTGAACTAATTTTTATGGGCAACTTATTAGTATGTTCATTGAATTCTATCTCAACTATAGGCCAACGCCTAATGCCAACTTTTCAGTAAAAATAAATATATCTCTGAAAGATATAATGGTTTGATTTATGATATTTGCTCTCTGTTAATCAATATTATTCGTTAAATTTTTTGTAGTTCATAACTTGTTTATTTATAAAGGCTTGCTAGGAAGTATTATTTCATCTCAAATACAACAATGTCAGATATATGGTAGAATGAAGTGATGCTCAAAAGAAAATTTGGTTCCCTTTATTTTCAAGTTACTACTTTTCTTTCAGGCTAATCACTCAGGTGTATTGTTAATATTTGTCATTGTTATGTTCATAATAAAATTAATGTTTGTTCTAGATATATGTTTAAGTTTATTATAGTTGTGGTTTGTTGTTGAATTGTATAGCTTAATAATTTTTAATTACAAATATTTTAATGCATATTCATATATGAACTACAAGTAATGCGTTCAACATTGATGTATAAACACATAAAGATTTTTTATATATTAATCTAGACTTAAAATACAAGGCATAAGCATAATATTATGACATAAGTAGAGGATCTCGTAAGGTCTGTCGTTAAAAAATTGGTAGTCAACCTGGTAAGACATGGTACTAACAAGTGCCTTTTGTTATTTGTTGAATGTCATTCACTTAATGAAAATGATTGTATTTTAATGTTCTAGTCTACTAATAATTACTCGTTCATTTAAAATAAGCAAGTATATTTTGTAGGATTAAAGGTTTGTGTTAAGATTTTACAATGAGCATCTTAACTTCAATATATAATCGTTCATTCTATAATTAAAATTTTTTTGTTCTACGATTCATGTTGTTGTTTTCTTTTTCATCCTTCTTATATTTGCTCATCTTAAATTGCTGCTTCTATTTACATGTTAGCTATTTCCTTCAAAATTTCACCAAATTTTATTTTTTAGGTTTTGAAAGTCTGGACTTTTATCTACATTTTAGGTGTAGATATCTGAATCGTCAAGTCTTTTGAGTTGGTTGAAGAATTCTTAGTCGATTGATTTGATGGAAAAAAAGTTAACTTTTCGAATTCAACTGATTCATAATTTTGATATGTGTAGCTTTTTGAAATCTACGTCTAAACCAATAAAATTAGAAGTTATCTCAAGAAATGGGCTACAAAATGAGAAGACCCAATACAATTGAGGTTGAGATTATCAAATTTTATTCACATAAGCCATAGTCCTCTAGGATTATTTGTATTGTGATACTACTTTGATTTCTTTGACTGTTAATTGCTTTAATTATCTGAAGCAGAATCTATTCAAGAAATTTCTCATCTTTCCACCTGTAGATTTTTGCTCTTACAAAGACCTTATTTTTGTTTATCAAGTTTATATATCTATTGCCCATCTATTTTAAAAAAAATTCTCAACCAATTAAAGTGTTGAAGTACATTGTTTTAGTTTGCTGCTATTTATCCTAGTTAAGTTCTATATTTTTATTTTCTTCACTTAAAAATTACAAATGATATTAGTTGTAGATTTTCAAGACAGTTTTTGTATGAACACTTGGGGAAATAAATTTTCATATCATGTTGCATAATAATAATGCCAAACACTCTATGATCATGTGAAAATGGCCAAGAAAAAAACATTTTTGTATCAAGGACAACTTTAAAATTGAGAAGCAATAATTATCTTTTTGCAAACTCAAATAATATCAATATCCTCATGCATGGTAATCTTCTTATTACTGCCTCTTGTTCTACTTTTAGAATGGGTTATTATCAAATTTCCTATGTTTTATTATAAAAAAAAATGTTATACCTTCTGTTAAAAGTTGAACTATTAATTAGGAACGTGGTAGTGTGCTCCTATCATCTTTAGATTATTGATTACTGATAAATCTCTGATCTCCATTTGAATGTAAACAAATTTTTGAAGTTCTTAAATCCAGCTCTATTTTGCCTCCTTTTTATATATGTAAAGAAAACGCAAGACTTTTTTTTAATTAAGAACTGCATTATAAGTGATTGTTGCTATTTTGTTACTTTAGATACGTAATAGTTTTACTCCCTCAAACCACCTTTTGCATTAGTGAGACATTTTTTAAAGTGAATTAAATATTTGACATTATTAGTTATCTTAATTATTTTCTTATCTTTGTCAGATAATAGAATTATTCTAATTTGATCCTCAACCATCATGGCCTCATCTCTGTGATTTCATAGCAAATATGACAACAAATTACATTCAACTTTATAGTGACAGTTTATGTCGTGATCATTTGAATTGCATCGAGATAACGTTGGATTATTTCTTTCTACATGAGTTTAAAGCCGTCAACAGATATAACATTTAGGCCTTAGGAGATGTGATTTTAGGTGAAGACTCATACTTCCACAAATATGACGAAAATTTTACTTTTTATGACCTCATTTTTTGAAGAGACTGCTAGATCTGAATGAATTTTCATGTGTAGTGAAGACATACCTTTTGTCATTGTTTAATTCAAGAGGTGGAGATGTTGAAGCATATGCCCAAATGTAAATGTTTAATCAAATACATGTATTGATAGTATAGGTGAAAGTGGTCTTTACTTCTTGAGAATTCTTCTTTGGCTATTATTTTTATTTATCAATCTAAATTGTAATAAGAATAATGGTGTATTTCTTGGTTCATCTTTATGATGGAAATTGTCATTTAAGAACAAAAATATAAGTTGAGGAAATTTAATTTGGTACTTCAGAGAGTATGAAAATTATTATATTTTTAACTAATATATGGCCTCAAGATAAGTAACAAAATCAACAAAACTTTACAATAAAATAAGAATGTTGTAAAAAGAAAGCTATTAAAAAAATTTGGTTGAACATCTTGGGCCATGCAGAGCACGACTTCTATTATGTAGTTTATTTATATAATTAAGAGTGAAAATGCGAGACGGCCAAAGATATTATTGTCATTTCAAAGAAAAATCTCCATTATTTTCTTATTCTGTAACTTTAAAGTTTGTTCATAAAATTTAATAATAAAAAACCGAATAACTTTTTATAAATGTCGGACATATCCCAAGATGTAAAATATCTCGTAGTGAACCCCACAATTTCCTTTAACAACTTATCATAAATGTTTTGTGTCAATGCTAGCAAATAGTCATTTCCATTTCTTTTTGAAGTGGTAAAGTTTTAATTTTGTTTTACTCCAATGAAATGTCTACAGGCACACAATTTAGTTTTTTTTTTTTTTTTTTTTTGCTGATTTGATTACCTACAAATTAATTATTTAGTAGAGTAATAAAAAAATAAAAAAGATATTAATCAATGTCTAAAAGGCATTCATCTATCCACAATTCATACTACTTGAAAATAATTTCAAGTTGACTTTTTTCACAATGCTAAACATAATTTTAAAAATAAAATTTGTTAAACCTTAAATTTATTTAAGTGATAAGTTTGGTGCATAATTTATATATTTGATTTTAATAAATTTTAATTAATGTAAATTGAAATAATATCCTTCAATTAAATGGGAGAATAATTTTAAGTTTAAAGTAAAAATATATTTGAAGTAACTCAAATTTTTATTAGATAGTTAAGTTAGTCACATATAACATGTCATCTCATTTAATTATGTACATCCACAATTGAAACATCCTTGAAGTTTATGACTTTTTTAGGTTAATATATATAATTTAAAGGAGTGGCATATTTGTTTTTAACATATGAAAATTTGTACTCAAATGTTTGTTATTTAATTCAATGTTTGTGTCTAGCTTAATGTTAAAATTTTAATATTAGATTACGTAATCTTTCAATGTTAGTCGTGGAAACTTATACAAGTGATAAGTTATTGTTTAGTTTTATAGAAATAGAAGAGACAATTTATTGCAAAATGTTATGCCCGATATCATTTTGATCGTGTTTACCTAAAAATATTACTAATTAATTTATTTTTTAAAAACAAAATATACATATATTCTGTTTTAGTTTGTTTGATCTACTTTCCTTTTTAGTTTATTTAGAAAAGAATGATCCTTTCCTTTCTTAACAACTCTTTAATTTCAAACTTTCCATATGACATGTTTATTACCACAACATTAAATGATATTTTGGTACATTTGACATATATTTAATCTAGGAACACAAGATTGAGAAATCTTCTTTACAATAACAACATACCGAGTATATTTTCATTAAGTGAGGTCTGAAAAAGGTAAATGTATGTGGTCCATAGCACTACCTCAAAGGTGAGATGGAGGGATTGTTTTTTATAGACCCCCGACTCAAGATAAATTTAGAAGTCTTCTTTATTTTCATAAACTATGTAGTAAGTCAAAACATGTCAATCAATTTGAAACAGAGGGAGAATTTTAAACCAAAACATTAAGATTGTAATGTTGGGTCAGTTAACAAGCCTTTTCATATCTAGTATAACCTAAAAGGGTATAAAGATCGTTCAAAATTTAAAGGATATTTTGGTCAATCAACATTCGTTCAAAATTTAAAGGATATTTTGATCAATCAACATTATTATTCATACTTTTATAATAATTAGTCTATGAAAACGTGCGTCGCACGTTTATCCCAAACTCTTAATATAAATTCAGAAATAAACTCACACTCTTGATATCTAGCATTTGTATTACGTTCTGAAACTTATTCTTAAAGCTAACCAACCAAATTGGAAACACTGATTAGTTTCGGGATTAATTTCTTATCGGGGATTTTTTAAAACAGAAAACCAATATTTCATACTAAATAGCAGTAGAAAATGGGGCAAATCCTGACAGGAGAGTATGCGGGTAAATAGTTGACACGATCCGAACTAGGACCTTGTCGTAATGGGCATTCCAAGTCCATCTAGGATTGGGGACCACCCTCGTTTCCCAGCCCAACCTACAAATACACATACCCCGAGTAGGATGAGCTTCGAACGTATAAAAGATAGCATTTATTTCAATACCAGACTCTGGGATAGGCCTATAATCGTGACCAACCCAAGCAAGTCTAACCATCCATTGTCAATCAATAACAATAACCAAACCCATATAAAAACCAAGTTCCTGTCCACAACATCTATAATATGTTAAAAATGTGAAGGGCCTAAGAAATATTGTTTGAATTTTGCCCTTCATTAAAAGGCCTTGCTTTAGACAAAATCGTCTTTTTCACTATTTTTTCATAATATTTAAAAGTTGAAAATTAATTAAATATATTTATGGTAAAACGTTTCCGTATTAGAAGTCATCAGAATTTTAATATTTTTTCCTAATTTAAGAGATGAAAATTAATTAAATACATTTATGTTAAACCTTTCCTTATTTGAAGTCATCAAAAATAACGATAATTGATAATTTTTCCATTAGTTGAAGAATTCTAAATCAACTAAATTTGATTTTAAGAAGATTTGAAAAATCTAGAAATAAATATGAAACTATTAAAATTAGAAAAATTTAAGAAGTACTAGATTTTAAAAAGTTTTAAGTACATAATAAGAATGTAATCAATGATTTTGTAAAGATTTGACTTTAAAAATAAGAAAAGATTTTTACATATTAAAAAAAAATAAAAACTCATAACACAAATATGATTCAAATTGATGCATCTAGAAACAAGGGAAAGAGGTACTATATGACAAATGCAAAAGTCATAATCCATCAACCACTTGAAACTTCTGATGATAAAACATATATGTATATATGCTTATGCTTACATTAATATATAAAAGTGTAAAATATTTTTGAAAAGTGATTTGAACTTTTACACTTTATATGTGTATATATTACACTTTATTAAATATTACACGTGCGATTAAACTAGTAACAAAAAAAGGATGGAACAATCATAAATTCAGTCCAACGGTATCAGCCCTAATACCAATGTCAATACTAAGGGTGACACCAATACCGACACCACTCATTCCAACTCATAGTAGTCACACAAGCCTCTAACCAAAAGAAAAACAATATTCGGTTTGGACACGACCCCAACCATAGCCAAAACCAATATCCATACAATATTCAAAGTATGTAAAGACATCCATGATATAAAATGGAGCCTTCTAGAATATGGATGCTCACCACTTCAATCCAGTGGTTGATCCCGAATCCGATCACTAAGCAGGAGGAGTAAAATGACCAATTCCTACATCACTTTGACACGACTCAATCGGGGGCCTTGTTGTAATGAACGTCCCAAGTTTGACCGGGACCGGAGACCACCCCCATTATCCAATCCAACCTCCAGCCGCCTGCCCTGAGTTGGCTAAATTTCGAACATATAACAAGATAACATAATTATCCAAATCACAGACTATGGAATAGGTCTATTACGAAGACCGACCCAACTGAGTTCAACCGTACGAACCCATCTGATAACCACAACCAACCAAACCATAACCATATGAGTTTTGTTATAATTATATATAATCTTAAATAAAAGAGAAAGGAACAACCAACAATACAGTCAACTGGTGTCATCTCCAATACCAATGCCAATACTAAGGCTGACCCCCTACCAATCCCGCCCATACTAACCTATAGTAGTTCCACAAAAGCCTCTAACCAAAAGAATACCAAAATTCGGTTGGGACATGCTCCTAACCATAGCTAAAACTAATATTCATAAATAAATCAAAGTATGAAATAACATTCATGAAATGAAGGCTTCCAGAAAGATGGAAGCTCACCACTCCAATACAGTAGCTGATCCCGAATATCCAATATCTAAGCAGGAGGAGTAGAACGGCCGATTCCAATATCACATGGCGATATAGCCGCCCAAAGATGGGTTAGCAGGTGAACGCTAGCATGAACTCAGGATAAGGATAAAATAATGCCAACCAATAAAACTTAGTAAACCAATTATATACATATAAACCATACATGCATACATATATATATGCATATATATATATATCCATGTCGGAAAGGAAACCGGATTTAGCATGCATTGAAAACCATTTACCTGGGTATGTAAGGCTTAACCGTCATTAACCACCCAGGGCTATATGGGTCCAGTGTAACCCCCTGAACAAGCCCCGATGCATGTAGCTGCATGAACCGGAGATACCATAAGAGTAAGGGATTCCCAAGTACCCTCACCCTATGATACATATGTACAATGTAATTAGAGTATTCTCGCATACCTCATAGTAATATAAAAGGGTTGCCATGCCCTACCCCTCATATCGGTAAACATGAGTTTTCAATGTTCATTCATTGAACTCCCACCTTCATGGTTAGCTATCACACCCTACCGTTATTGCTCAATTTAAACCATTTACAACCAACCAAACTATTGTTATTAATCAAGACTATAAATAGTGGTATCGTCATACCGACCATAACTTGCAAGTATTGTCCTTAGCTAAATCTTTTTAAGATCAAAGAAGTCCCATATACCCATAGATCACATTACCAATTAACTTGGTGGAGTCCCATGTACCCCACAAGTGTTCCATTATTATGCTTACTTGGGGGATTCCATTGTACTCCACAAGAATGATTATTAAACCAAAACCATTCCATTTTGGCCTTCCAAACGATTTAGGGTTCCATTACTATATTTAAACCATGCATAAGTTCTATTAAAATCCAACAATGTAGTGAAAACATTCTCATAGGCATTTTATCAAATATATTGAGGGTATAGTATTTCCAAAACCAAAGCCAATTACCAAATAACCATTCCCATGCAACTAATTATCCAAAACCACCATTAAAGCATAGTTAAAACATGGAAAACCATCA
The DNA here is from genome assembly GCF_002878395.1 of Capsicum annuum. Classification (NCBI taxonomy): domain Eukaryota; kingdom Viridiplantae; phylum Streptophyta; class Magnoliopsida; order Solanales; family Solanaceae; genus Capsicum; species Capsicum annuum. The sequence continues at coordinate 96,714,749 of NC_061121.1, forward strand.
CCAAGCATTTAAACCAAAACCCCCAAATTATATTTGAAAATCCAAAACCATACAATAATCAAACCATGAAAACATTGTATAAAACCATGCCTTTAGTTGGAACTAACAATGAGGGAAGAGAACATGCCTTAAACCAAGAAAATGATGGAGAGAAATCACCAACACAAGCCCCAAATTAATCCTTAAGATGAAACCCTAGCCTTTCATTACCCAAAAGCCTTAGAGAGAATTGTAGAGTGTTTAAGAGAAGTTTCTAAGTGTTAATGAAAAAAATAATAGGGCAAATAACCTCCCAATAGGAATATAAGTCATGAAGCCTTATTGGGTTAAGTGAGAAAATGACCAGATTGCCCTCACTTAAACTCTCAAATATCCCGTTAGGTGGGTATGACTATCCATACCAGTCGTACCTTCCAATATGAGTGGTACCCACCACTCGTGCCCATGACCATCTTTCTTGGACCCAACACTGTCCAAGGTACGACTCACCCCAAACCATATTGTATACAAGTATACGATTAGTACCTATGATCCGTACCCCTGGCAGAATAGAATCCCAAGAGAATTGAACACTGACCACCATACGAGTCATGGTATGACTTATACCCTGGCTTACGAATCTTGGTGAGCCACTCGTACTCAGATCCAACTTAAGTTACCAAGCCTAAGAGTAAATGAAGTAACCAAACAACCAGTATCCATCTATACGACTCATACCACCCAAGTTAAATCTATTTCAGAAACCAAATCTAACCCATAAACCAACACAGGTCAGCATACGACTAACCCATACCACTCGTATCCCAGTGTATGAGTCATTCCCCTAGTCGTATCCTATCCAGAGACCAAAAATTAAGAAAATTTTCTAAGGTCCGAAAACCCAGGGTGTTTCAGTTTCCCCCACTAGGACATTCATTCCCAAATGACGGAGAAGGTAGGGTAACCATAAGCATGATTCATTTGTATTGTCAAATATCAATCCAACCTTTAACCAAGTCAAGAAACACAGATGCAAAGATATTAATATTTCCTTTAACAAGCTCAAAAAATAAAGATATGTTCAAGAACACATACCTTTCACACAAATCCCAAGAGCAAAAAACAAATGCAGATACTTGGACTTCATGTCCTATTCCGTTTCCCATGTAGCCTCTTCCGCCTTATGGTTCCACCATAGAACCTTAACCGAGGCCACATCCTTGGTCCAAAACCTATGACTAATCTAGTATGTAACGCCCTAAGTCTGCTCCCCGAATATCACACGATGCTCATAATCCTGAAGGACCATAAGCTAACCCATGACTGGTACCTGTTGCAATATCTGAATAATAATAATTAAATACAGAAATTAGGCTGATATTGCCATAAGGTACACATCTAGACATCAAATAATGATAATGAAAAACTACAATCTAAACGTCCGTATGAAATAATCTAGTCTGATAAGCCTATAACTGAACTGTCTAAAAGTATAGTTGATGGAATAAGCCCCCAACTAACTCTAACTGCTGAAAAACGTACTGAAATACTGAAATAATAACTTTGTCCTCGAACTATGAGGACTCACTATTAAGCCTACTGCTGATGGGCTGGACTACTAAGTGCGATCAGGAGCCCGTACATTTGATCCTATGATATAAGATATCATAGCATAAAAGAAAGGTATGCGTTAGTACTTTGAATATACTGGTATGCTAAGAGAGGTAAGGCTGAATTCATGGATTCATATACATGAATAATAACTGGTTGAGTAACATGAATATAACTGAATAGGAGTACGTGTATACATTAAACTATTGTATATATATTGATTATGTGATACTATGCATATAACTACATATCCTGCAACTGAGATTATGTTAACACTGGGTACTGAGTTCTAATAACTGATAACTGAATGACTAATATTTGAGTTTATTGATAACTAAATTACTATTAACTAAGAGACTGTTTCTGATAGTCCTGATTGTGTAGACTTGAACTGAGTTCTAAGTTGAGTTGGGTGACTGTATCTGACAGTCTTGGTTTTGTAGAAATAAACTGAGTTCTATACTAAGATTGAAACTGAAATTGTGGGAGGTAATCATCTAACAAACATGCCTCTCTCTGAACTGATTGGGGTCCAACCTATAATTCCATCTGGAAGGATGTCATACCATGCCACTGGTAAAGACAAGTGCTAAGTCACCCTCACCTGGCAGGTACTCTGAACAAGAATAGTGGTACCCTCAACTGGTAGGTAGAACACCTCATAAACCCTCAAATGGCAGTTTGATGTCTCAACCTACACTAGCTACGTAGTTCTGGAATGCAAGGACTGCTTCTAAGGATCATAACCTCCACTGACAGGTGAGTCCCTATCCTTGGGTTTACTCAGTGCTGAATCCTACTCTCAACTGAATTGACACTGAACTAATTTCTAAACTACACTAGGATGGACTGAACTGTTACTGATCGTGTTTTCTAATTAAACTAAACTAAGTTCATTGGGTCCCGCTGACTGACAGAATACTACTGAGTTCTCAACTGAATACTGAACTGAGATGGTGATTGATTACTGAGTACTACTATTCGTGACACTATTGAGATTGTTTTGTAACTACTATAACTCTAGGTAAGCAACTAGATTTTTGGGTATTGAATACCCCTAGGACTCGATAGCATAAAATGTAAAGCATAGCATAAACTTGAAAAGCATAACAATGTTTACTTGCTCAAAACTCGTTCATAGAGGCATTTTATCAAATATTTGTAAGATCTAAGCTTGCTGAAATGCTAACATGTCATGATTTTCTCATTTAATTCATATGAGCAATTTATCGAGCATTTGGAACATAATCTATGCACATGACACTAAACAACATGTAGGCATCATAATTTGAAACCCCAATTCGAAAATCAAGGGCTTTTAACATGAATTCAAATGATTCTACACAATGATAAATAATGTCACATGAAACTTGAAATACACAATGGATTAGAACACAATTGACATCATAATCATGAATATACTCAAATCCTAAATGGAATTCATGAAATCAATTAACTTGTAGTTTAAAAGAGTTTCTTGAACTCCAAGGTGGAAAGAAACCCTTGGATGAATACTTCACATACCTTGATGCTTGAATTCGTGAAGACTGATGGTTTGTTCTTGAAGACTTGCTCTTGAAATTAAAGCCCCAGGGTATGTTCTTGAGTAAATTTGAGAGAATTTGAAAGAAAGTGAGCAATTTAGCCTCTAGGGTCATTTGATTTTATATTTTGGGGCTGAAAACAGGTGGGATAATGACCCAAATAATCCTCTAAAGTGGGCTTTTAATGACTAAAAATGTGCCCAGTGATGCGTAGACCGATGTGCCACATTGATGGCCTCAATGCGATGACCAACGTATCGCATTGAGTTTGCATTGGTTTATTGAAATTGCACTAAAAAATAGGGGGAAATTATCTGTCGATGCAATGGGCAATGTGACGCATCGAGATCGCGTCCAAACGTGGTTTGAAAAATCCAAAACTCACCCGAAGTGACCTATTGACATTCCTGACCATAAATTAATTTAAAACTCGATAATTTAAAGTCATAAGGGTCGTGAAATAGGATCACCAACTTACGAAGGCTAAAATGCTTCTAAGTATAAATAGTTAGATGAAAATTTCTAAGTAGGGGACCTTTTTTCAAGCTTTAACGAACTGAGTTAAGCTTAGAATTTTGTGGGTTCTTATAATATCTCCCCCTTGGAAGCATTAATCCTTAAATAAGAATGACTAAGCTAAGAATACTGATAGACTGAGTTTACACATTGAACGTGCACAATTGAGGCATGATTACATGACTGAAATTACTGATATACTAAGTTTTTCATACTAAACATGTATAACTGAAGCATAACTGAAACTGAATTCTGAAAGTATGATGCATGACTGAGCTATTTCATGAAGGTATGCATGATATGAGAATGCTATGCAAATGTATTGATTTCAAACTCATAAAGGAAATCTGAACATGAGACTAAGTTAATTCAAGGAAAATTATTACCTTGAGCTGAATCAGAGTTTGTGGAGAAGAGGTGATGATACTTGGTTTGCATATCTGCTTCTGCTTCCCTAAAAACTCCCTCAATGGACTGATTTCGCCAAAGAATATTGACTAATGGAACTTCTTTGTTTCTCATTCTGCAAACCTGATGATCAAGAATTTTGACTGGGACCTCCTTATAAGAGAGACTTTTTTGAACATCTATACCCTCTAAAGTGACTACCAGTTGCTGGGTCTCTTATGCACTTCTTTAGAAAAAAGACATAAAACACTGGATGTACTATTAACTCTAAAAACAACTCAAGCTCGTAAGCTACCTTTCTGAAATGGCTGAGGATTCGAGAAGGACCAACATATCGGGGACTGAGTTTTCCCTTCTTGCTAAACCTCTTCACCCCTTCCATAGGAGAGATTTTAAAATACACACAGTCGCCAATCTTAAACTCAAAATCCTTTCTTGGCATATCCGCATACGATTTATGTCGATTCTGAGATGTCTTAAGCCTTTACCTGATCAACTAAACTTTTTCTAAGGCATCAAATACCAAGTCAAGCCCTACCACTATGGCCTCACCTACTTTAAACCAACCAATGGGAGATCTACATCTCCTCCCATAAAGTGCCTCAGACGGAGCCATCTGAATACTGGAATAATATCTGTTGTTATATGAAAACTCAATCAAGGCCAAGTGGTCATCCCAACTACCCTTATACTTAATGGTATATGCTCTTAACATATCCTCCAAAGTCTGAATAGTCCTCTCTGCTTGACCATTAATTTGATGGTGGAAGGCTGTACTGAGGTGAACTTGGGTACCAAAACCCTTTTGGAAGGCTTTCCAAAAATGAGAGGTGAACTGTGTACCTCTACTTATATGATAGACAAAGGAAATCCATGCAATCTGACCAACTCTCTAACATAGAGCTTGGCATAATCCTCAGCTGATAAGAGGTATGACTGGTAAGAAATGAGCTGATTTCGTCATCTTGTCTACAATCACCCAAATAGAATCGTGCTATCAACGAGTAGTAGAAACACCCATCACAAAGTCCATGTTTACTTCCTCCTATTTTCATGTGGGAATACTGAACTCTTACATAGAACCACCAGGCTTCTGATACGCGATCTTAACCTGTTGACACGTCGAGCACTTAACTACAAACTCTGCAATGTCTCTCTTTATCCCACTCCACCAATAAATCTCCTAAAAATTGCGATAAATCTTAGTGGCCTCTGGATGAATAGAGTAACGCGAACCATGCATTTCTGAAAGAATTCATTGCCTCAAGTCATCTATACATGGCACACATAGACGACCCCAGCAACGCAATACACCATCTCCCCCTTGGAAAAAAACCTCTACTTTCTATTCTCTAAATGACTCTTTCAACTTGACTAAACTGGGATCTCTGTCCTACTTTTTCTTCACTTCGAAAACCAGAGATAATTCTAAACTATTCTGGACCCACACACTTCTCTCTGCTGAATCGACTAAGCAGATACCTAGTCGGGCAAACTTATGAACTTCCTGAACTAACTTCTTCTTATTATCCTCCACGTGAGCAATACTACCCATAAACATCCTACTGAGAGCATCAACCACTATATTGGCCTTGCCCGGGTGATATCGAACGCTCACATTGTAGTCTTTCAACAACTCTAACCACCTTCTCTGACGCAGGTTTAGATCTTTTTGAGAAAATATATATTGTAGGCTTTTGTGGTCTGTGAACACATCCACATGTACCCCATACAAATAATACCTCCAAATCTTTAATGCAAAAACAACAGCTACTAACTCAAGATCATGAGTTGGTTAATTCCTTTCATGGGGCTTAAGCTGTCTAGAGGCATAGGCTATGACCTAATCTCTTTGCATCAAAACACACCCCAAACCAACTCTGGAAGCATCACAATATACCACAAACCTGTCTGAGCTATTTGGTAAAGTCAAAATAGAGGTTGTAGTAAGTCGAGTCTTCAACTTTTGAAAACTCTTGTTACATGAATCTGAACACTAAAATTTGACTTTATTCTGAGTCAATATGGATATGGGAGATGAAATAGACGAAAATCCCTCGACAAACTATTGGTAATAGCCAGCCAAACCCAAGAAACTCTTGATATATGATGGAGAGATAGGTCTGGGCTAGTTTTTCACTGCTTCAATCTTTTGAGAATCTACTCTAATGCTATCTCCGGAAATTATATGGCCAAGGAAAGCTAATGACCTTAGCGAAAATTCACATTTACTGAATTTGGTTAAGAACTAATGGGCTTTGAGGGTATGTAACACTATTTTGACATGGTCTGCGTGATCATGTTCACTGCGGGAGTATACAAGAATGTCATCAATGAAAACTATGGTGAACATGTCTAAATACTACTTGAACACGCGGTTCATCAAGTCCATGAAGGCTGCTGGGGCATTGGTAAGACCGAATGACATGACTAAGAATTTGAAGTGGCCATACCAAGTTATGAAAGTTATTTTTGGAATCACATTCTTGGACTCTGAGCTGATGATAGCTTGATCTGAGGTCTATCTTAGAGAAGTAACTGGCACCCTAAAGTTGTTCAAATAAGTCAACAATTCTGGAAAGTGGATACTTTTTTTGACCGTGACTTTATTTAGCTGACGGTAGTCTATACACATCCTGAGAGAATTGTCTTTCTTACACACGAGTAGAACTGGTGTACTGATACAATGCTAAGTGTGTATCAAGAGATTCTAACCAACACAAGAATAACAAAATGAACAACAAAGTGCTAGTGAATCAAAAATGGCCACACACGGCTTCACTTGGCTTGCAACACTTGTTTGAACTAGAAAAGTGAGTTTAACAACAAGAACAACAAAGACAATATTACTAGTAAATCGAAGGATCCTCACACGGCTTCACTAGACTTTTATATTCAACAACACAATGTTAACAAGATTTACAAAGAAAGAGATAGAAACTTGACACACAATATTCATTAATCTAAGAACCCTAACGAGAAAAAGGACCCTAAGACTAATAAATATAAATACCAAGTTCTTATTTGGACCAAGAGGAACTCAAAGAACCTCAAGAACCTAGTTTCTAGCCAAGATACAACACTAGTATCACTCTACTAGTGAGAATTTGGTTTTCGCCTCTCCAAATAATGAGAAAGAAAAGTCAAAAATTTACAAGTCTTTGTTTCTTGAATAATAGAAATGAACAAGGGCCTTACATATGGCCAAGAAAGTGAACAAGGCTTGGAGCCGTTGCAACTCACGTGCTTGGCTTCATGTGAAAGGTCTCAAGCTAGGAATTTCTGTATCATCCTCTCTATCTTGAAGGGAATTTTTCCTTAAATTCAGATCATTGCCATCCTCCACCGTTTTCACCCGAGAGAGATCACACACGTTGAAAGTGTTGTGCACTTGATATTCTGGGGGTAGATCAATCTTGTAGGAATTGTCATTGATCCTTTCTAATACTTGGAACGAGCCATCACCCCATGGAATCAACTTAGCATTCCTTTGAGACAGGAATCTATCCTTCCTTAGGTGCACCCACACCCAATCTCCTAGTTCAAGAATGAGCTTTCTTCTTCCATTGTTGGCTCACCTCGCAACTTTTTGGTTTTTTTTCTCCAACCGCAACCTCACCTTCTCATGTAGATTTTTCATGGCCTCGGCCTATTTGATTCCATCTAAGCTTATCATAAGATCACTTGGCAAAAGGGTTAAATCCAAAGGGGTGAGGGGATTGATGCCGTATACACAATCAAAGGGTATCATCCCCGTGCTCGAGTATATAACACGATTATAAGCAAACTCAATCAACAATAAGTGCTCCTCCCAAGAAGTAATTTTTCCTTTAACCATGGACCGTAGCATAGACCGTAAGGTCCTATTTACTACTTCCATTTGGCCATCGGTTTGTGGGTGGCATGAAGTCGAAAACAACAACTTAGTACCGAGTCTACCCCACATGGACTTCCAAAAGTGGCTTAGGAATTTAGAATCCCTATCACTCACTATGGTCCTCGGAACACCATGAAGTTTTACAACATTATCAACAAACAAAGAGGCTACGCTAGGCGCAACATCACATTTAGAACAAGGAATAAAGTGAGCCATCTTGGAAAATCGATCCACCACGACCAAAATACTATCCCGCCTCCTTCTAGTCCTCGACAATCCTAACACGATGTCCATTGATATGTCAAGCCAAGGATGCAAAAGGGTGGACAATGGGGTGTACAACCCGTTGGGTTGGAGCCATGACTTGGCTCCTTTACACTCAACACATTGGCCGCAAATCCGGGACACATCCTTGTGCATTCTAGGCCAATAAATTGTTCTTCCAAAATTTCGAGGGTCTTCTCGACCCCAAAATAGCCCATTAGACCACCATTGTGTGCTTTCTTGACAAATAATTCTCTCCATGAACTTGAGGGAACACACAATCGTTTACCTTTAAATAAGTATCGATCAAATTTGGTATAGGGATGGGAACCCCTATTCGTAACCCACCTATCCCTTTCCAACTCTTCACTTTCCCTATAGATAGGAGCAAAGTGAGGGTCCTTGGGATATAAATACTTGAGGCTTTCAAACCCCATCAACTTAGACGACAAAGTAGACACAAGCACATGTTTTCGGGACAAAGAATCGGCAACCACATTGTCTTTACCCTTATTGTATTGAATAATATAAGGGAAAGTTTTAAGAAATTCAATCCATTTGGCATGCCGTCGGTTAAGCTTGTCTTGTGCCCATAGATTCTTCAAGGATTCATGATCCGTTTGGATCATGAATTTTTTAGGCCACAAATAATGTTGCCAAGTGTCCAAGGATCTAATCAAGGCATACAACTCTAAATCATACGTAGAGTAGTTTAGAGTTTCTCCTTTGAGCTTTTCGCTAAAGTAGGCAATAGGCTTCAATTCTTGCATTAAAATCGCGCCTATGCAAACTTTTCTTGCATCATATTCGACCTCAAAAGTCTTGTTAAAATTCGGCAATCATAGCAAAGAGGCCGAGATGAGCATAGCTTTCAAGTCCTCGAAGGCCTTAGCTTGTGTTCATCTCCCCACTTGAAAGGCCGATCCTTTTTAATCACTTCGGTCAAGGAGGCGGCAATGGTGCTAAATCCTTTGACAAAACGTCTATAAAAACTAGCCAAACCATGGAAGCTTCTCACTTTACCTACGGTTTTGGGAGTTGGCCAATTTTTAATGGCGTCAATCTTAGATTCATCCACTTCGACCTCTGTTGAGCTCACCACAAACCCAAGAAATACAACCTCATGGACACCAAAAGAACACTTTTGTCGATTAGCATATAACTTTTCCTTTCGGAGGACATCAAACACACATTATAAATGCTTTACATGCTCATATTAGGACTTACTATACACCAATACATTATCAAAATAGACAACATCAAAATTTCTGATAAATGGTTTTATCACATGGTTCATTATCCTCATAAAAGTACTTGAAGAGTTTGTTAGGCCAAATGGTATAACCATCCATTCATAGAGACCAAATTTGCTCTTGAAGTCGGTTTTTCATTCATTACCCAGTTGCATACGAATTTGGTTATAGCCACTCCTCAAATCAATTTTAGAAAACAAACACGAACTACTCAATTTATCAAGCATATCATCTAACCTAGGAATAGGGTGATGATATTTTACCGTTATCTTGTTGATGGCTCGGCAATCAACGCACATATGCCAAGTCCCATCTTTCTTGGGAACTAGTAGCACTAAAACCGCACAAGGTCTCATACTCTCCTTGATATATCTTTTGTTGAGGAGTTCCTCAACTTGGCATTGCAATTCCTTAGTATCCACCGGGTTGCTCCTATAAGCCGGTTTGTTGGGCACTTGTGAAGCCAGCACAAAATCTATCTGGTGCTCAATTCCCTAAAGTGAGGGCAATCCTTATGGTAATTTCTTTGGGAAGACATCCTCATAATCTTGCAAAACATAAGAAATAAGAGGAGAAATGAAAATGTTAGTGGCGTTAGTGTTAAAATAATGAGCCAAGAGGAGTATCGGAGTGTCCTCGTCATGATCCATAAATAATTATGTGCTCCTATCTATCATCACCACACTTCCTTGCCTCTTCAAAATTAGGATTCCCTCAGTTTCCCCTACTCCCTCACTCTCGGGTTCCTGTTTTTTTCCCTTACTCTCGGCTTTCTTTCCCTTTTCCCTTAATTCCCACATCTTTTGGTATAATTCATTCACTTGGGAAGGCAATAATGGATTAAGAGTGACCTTTCGGCCATCTTTCTCAAGTGTATATGGATTGGACCTTCCATCATGTTTGGTCAACCTATCGTATTGCCAAGGCCTTCCTAACAACAAGTGACAAGCTTGCATTGGTATCACATCACAAAGCGCCTCGTTATGGTAGTTGTCCACCTTAAAACGTATCATACATTACCTTGTGTCCTTTAACTCGCCGCATTCATTCAACCATTGCAACTTGTAAGGAATAGTGTGAGGTGTAGTCGGCAATTTCAAGAAGTTCACCATTGCAACACTAACCACATTCGCACAACTTCCACTATCTATCACCATAGTACACACACTTCCCTTCACAAAACATTTAGTATGGAATAAATTCTCCCGTTGGCTAGGGTCATCTATCGCCTTACTAATTATGGCACGCCTTACTACAAAGTTTGGAACCACGCACTCCCCTTCTTGAGGATAAGCATCCTCATAATCATCAGCATTATGTGGCTCATTTTTGGGTTTCTCTCCATCTTAAGGCTCGGCCTCATTCTCTTCTTTTTCAAGACCTACTTCCTCACCAAGGTAATACAATCTCCCTTCCCTTAGGATCACATTGTGCCGGTTTGGACATTTATTGGCTTTATTTTCCCAACCTTGGCACTTAAAATATTGGAACCCTTTAGGATTAGGATACTTGTGAGCTTCTTTCTGGGGAGGAAATATATGGACTGTTTTAGGCTCGAACAGCCTTGTAGTGGAGGGTTGGTCCTTGTTTTGGGGCCAACCCAAAGATGGTTGAACCATATCTTTGCTCCTCGGTCAACCCGAGGTTGATAGTCTCTTTGCCTTGAATGACGACCTCTTTTTAAGCTCCCTTTCAATCTCAAGAGCCACTTGAAAAATCCCTTTAATGGTATCAAACTTGTGAAGCGTCAAATGAGTAGAGATCTCTTTGTTTAACCCACACTTGAACCGAATGATGTCATGGCCAATTTATTCTCCCTAATGATCAATCTTCAACTTGAGTTGTTGAAACTCATCATAGTATGCCATAACACTTCGATTCCCTTGTCGGAAATTTTACAACCTAGCAAGCAACTCATGATGATAACTTTTAGGAAGATACCGTTGCCTCATTAGGTACCTCAACCGAAACCATGGTGGTGGTTGTCCCTCTACCAGCTCATTGACGAACTGCTTGACGTATTTCCACCAAGTGTTAGCATATCCTTCAAAATGAGCTATGGCATAACAACTCTTCTTCTCCTCCAAGATATTATTCACTTGAAATGCTTTATCACACGCTGACTCCCCAGCAAGATACACCTCGGGATTACTTTCACCCTTAAAGATAGGTAGGCTTAATTTGATGGTATTGATGCCTACGTCTCTCTCTAGGTAGTGGTTTCCCCTTTCTCCATACCCTCGGTATCTCCTTGGATCCATACGACCTCCTCTCATCTCTTCCTCCCTCATGTAGGAATCATCAAAGGCTCCATACCCTTCATAATCCTCTCTACCATATTCCTCAAGGTGGAAGGGATGATTTTGGACATTTGGAACTTGATTCGGAGAAATTGAATTTTGTGGAGGTGGTGGTCTTTGGTTTAGTGGAGCTTGTAAGGGGGTTCAGATTTTGTAGAGGCATTTGACGTTCGAGCACCTCTTGCGGAACTTGAGACATTTGGGAATGGGTTGGTATATTAGAGTCTCGGATTAGAGGGTTATAAGTGGTTTGGCTTGCGGTATTTAGTGGAGCTAGTGAAGGATTTGGCAATTGTGGCCATGTTTCGGGAGTAACGGTGGCGGAGGAATTTCTATCATGTCCACTTAACGAAACATGTCGAGTAGTAGAAAGACGAGAGTTCCTTTGACTCTCCACTTGTTCTAACCTCCCACTAATAGTTGTCACTTCTTCTCTTATGGCTCCCACTTCCGTACTCAACCTTTCAAGAGCTCGGGTTATAGCCTCAAGAGTGACCCTCATATTCTCCATTTCATTAGAATCACGGTTTGAGACGTGGTTCCCTCCATTATCAAGGTATCACCTGCACAAGCAACAAATAAGTTAGTTTAAAATCCCTCTCCTCACTCACACTCTCTCGGTTTAGTCACACTCAAGTTTCACAAGAGTTGTAGATTGGCTAGGAACCCGTGAATCCATAAGGTATGAGTATGCTCTAGCCCGAAATGGATTCTTGTTTGAAACTCAAAGAATTCTCGTTGGACTAGAGCCAAGAGTTACAACGTATTCAAACGACAAAAGCACACAAACAAACGTTGACACGAACACAAGGCTTCAAGTGACTAATTGACAAGCTAGTAGGAATGTACTAGTTTGTTAATTAGTTCTCAAGTCAATCAGAGGAAACTAGGAATCAATAATTAGAAACTACAACATCCAAATTTGAGCTTAATTATCACGTGAACAGTAACTAGGGTGACATGGTAGCATGTCAATGGCCGCGGGTCCACATAAATAGTTCATCAACTTGAAGTCTTTGTCCCCTTAGATCTTTTGTAATGGATGACTTGTTATTGGGATGGAAAACATAAAATGTTGTAACATTTTTCAAACCCCCTTTTTTTTTCAAACTCAAAAGGTGATGTTTGACCTCACTAGTCCTACAAGACAAGGTTCCTTGTTTTAAGGAAAAGTGGTTGTCAAGTCTTAAAAAGGTGATGTTGGCAAGTCTTCTCACAAACAATTTTCAATTTTGTCTTACAACCTTTTTGGATCTATTTATCTTTATAAAAGTTAAGACATAAGATGAGGAGAAGTTTAGGATGAACACAACATCAACACCTTCAAGAACACAACAACAATACACCACAATGGTCACTTCAAAGGTTTTTTTTTTCACAACACAATTCTCTTTTTCATTATGCTCAACTTTAGATTTAGACACCCTTTGTGTTGATGAGACAGAAACCAACACAAGAAACAACTAAATAAGTAAAACTTTTGTAGATCTACAACCAATTTTTTTACCAAAATGTTCAAGAACACACTTTTTGGTAAGAGCTTTCCTAGATTGTTTTTGTAAGAATAAAACCTAGCCTTGAGATTTGATACCAAATGATACAATGCTAAGTGTGTATCAAGAGATTCCAACAAACACAAGAACAACAAGATGAACAACAAAGTGCTAGTGAATCGAAAATGGCCACATACGGCTTCACTAGGCTTGCAACACTTCTTTGAACTAGAAAAGTGAGTTTAACAACAAGAACAACAAAGACAATGTTGCTAGTGAATCGAAAGAGCCCCACAAGACTTCACTAGACTTTTATATTCAACAACACAATGTTAACAAGATTTACAAAGAAAGAGATAGAAACTTGACACACAATATTCATTAATCTAAGAACCCTAACAAGAGAAAGGACCCTAAGACTAATAAATATAAATACCAAGTTCTTACTTGGACCAAGAGGAACTCAAAGAACCTCAAGAACCTAGTTTCTAGCCACGATACAACACTAGTATCACTCTACTAGTGAGAATTTGGTTTTCGCCTCTCTAAATAATGAGAAAGAAAAGTAAAAAATTTACAAGTCTTTGTTTCTTGAATAATAGAAATGAACTAAATCAAGACTAGACCTATTACATGGCTTATATAGTCACTTAGAAAGGAGGGACAAAGACCAAATTACCCTTGGCATTTAAGTAGGTGGGTTTGGGGTGTCTTGGTGGGCCTCTTTATATTTTTTTAAATATAGGCCCTTAGATGGGCTCACAAGGGCCTCACATATGGCCAAGAATGTGAACAAGGATTGGAGTCATTGTAACTCACGTGCTTGGCTTCGTGTGAAAGGTCTCGAGCTAGGAATTCCCGTATCATGCACCCCACAAGGAAATGCTAGGTCTGATAAACCCCTTATCTAGAAGATTTTTCAAATGTTCTTTTTAACTCTTTGAGTTTTACAGGTGCCATTATTATGGCAGAATAGATATGGGCTGAGTATCTAGAAGAAGGTCGATTATGAAGTTAATTTCCCTTTCGGGAGAAATCCCAGGAAGATCTTCGAGAAATACATCAGGAAATTCACATGGTACTGATATTGACTCCAGATTATGGGTCTCTGAACTAGATTCTTAAACTCGAATGAGATGATATACACATCCCTTAGATATCATTTTTCTCGCCCTAAGGTAAAAAACAAGCTGACCCCTAAGTGGTGAAGTACTAACCCTCTACTCAAGGATAGGTTCATTCGAAAGCTGAAAATAGACAATTCGATTTCTGCAGTCAACTGAAGCATAACTTGAATGAAGCTAATCCATGTCGAGAATGACATCAAAATCTGTTATCTCTAATTCTACTAAGTCTGCTGAAGTGACTTTCTAAGATACCATAAACAAACAGTTCCTGAATACTTGTCGAGCTATGATAGATTTACCCACTAGGGTAAAGACTGAAAAGGGATCTGCTAGGATTCGAGACTGACTTTGAAGTCAACAGCTATATAAGAAGTTACAAAAGACAAAGAAGCTCCTGGATCTAGCAAAGCATAAACATGCAAATGATAAACTTATAACGTACCAGTGACCACATCAGGAGAACTTTCCTTATCTTGTCGGGACTAATGTGCATAAATCCTGTTTGGGCGCTTCCCACTGGTGGCACTGAAAGTGGCACCCTACTGATTCAGGTGGCTGGACTGAGCTAAAGGATGATTATACTGACCCTGAGAACCTGAGTGAGGATAATCTTTGACCCTATGTCCTGGCTTACCACATCTGAAATATACATCACTAAAAGCCCTGCAGACACCCTGGTGGTTCCTATTATATTTCTGGCAAAGAGGGTTTGTTCGGGCACTGCTAACACTACCCTAAGGTTTAGGGCTTGGTGCCCTATCTTTATTGCCATCTCTGAATTTTGACATTGGAGTACTGGCTGAGGATGGAGCTGGAACTGAGGATTTTAGGCGGAATTGAGAACAATTTCTGCCTTCTGACTTAGGCTGAGCAAAGTTGAAGCTACTTGTTCTATATTTTTTATTCTCTCTCCTTCTCCTTATTCTTAGCCTCCTCTATCTGTTGGGAATGGACCATCAGCCTGGATATGTCCATCTTCTCAATCAGAATTGCGGTCCTACACTCCTTGACCACACTATTAAACATGCCAGACATAAACTTGCTCATCTTAGATCTGCTATCTGCTACCACATGAGGAGCGTATCTGGCTAACTGTGTAAACTTAAGAGAATATCCTTTTTACTATCATATTGCGCTGCTTCAGATTAATGAACTCCAGAACCATAGATTTCCTTAACTCCAGTGGGAAGATCCTATCCAGAAAAGCAGTGGCAAACTCCTCCCACTCTACGGGCCTTACATCTACGGGCCTCTCTGCCTTTCATTGATTGAACCATAAGTGAGCCACATCTTGCAACTGATAAACGACCTACTCAGTACTCTTACTAGCTATAAACCCTATAATATCTGTGACTTTCTGCACCTGATCAACAAATTCCTGTGGGTCTCATCCAACTTTGACCTGGTAAAAGTTGGGGATGGGTTCATTCGGGTGAAGTCTCGAATTCTGGCTGCAGGATTTTTAGCCACTGGGTTGTCCTGAACAATAGCTAGCCGTTCAATATAAGCTGCAATGGAATTGTCTAGGGTGGTGAAAACGGCTCTAAATTC
This sequence comes from Capsicum annuum, assembly GCF_002878395.1. NCBI lineage: Eukaryota > Viridiplantae > Streptophyta > Magnoliopsida > Solanales > Solanaceae > Capsicum > Capsicum annuum. The sequence goes on from NC_061121.1 coordinate 96,730,672, forward strand.
AGCATGGGAGACATAATCATCCAGGGGATCTGCCTGAACGGGCTGAGGTGCTGGATGATTTTCTATTCTTCTTCTGTTGTTCTTTTTGGGAGGCACTGAGAGTGTAACTTGATCTTATGCCCACTCACATGATATGAATACTGTATAAAGGGAAACTTTTCCTAAAATGCCTCGTAGCCTCTTGTCCATAAGTGTGGCACGCTACATACCCATGTACAAGTCTCTACTAGACGCGGCTTTCAGACTTTATTGGACTCTGTTGAACCTTAGGCTCTAATACCAAGTTTGTAACACCATGAGTCTACACCCCAAATGTCACATGGTGCTCATAATCCCAAAGGACCACAAGCTAACCCATGACTGGTACCAGTTACAATATCTGAATAATAATAATAATAAAATAGGAAATTGGGATGATATTGAAATAAGGTACATATCTGGACATCAAATACTGATAATTAAAAACTAAAATTTAGATGCCTATCTGAAATAATCTAGTCTGATAAGCCTCTAACTAAACTGTCTGAAACTGGATTTGATAGGACAAGCCCCCAACTAACTCTAACTACTGAAATACTGAAATGATAACTTTGTCGTCAAACTATGAGGACCCATCACTAAGTCTGCTGCTGATGGGCTAGACTGCTAAGTACGATCAGGAGCTCGTGCATTTGAACCTATGATATAAGACATCATAGTACAAAAGAAAGGTATGCATCAGTACTTTAAATGTACTGGTATGCTAAGCGAGGTAAGGCTGAATGCATGGGTTTATATGTATGAACAATAACTAGCTAAGTAACATGAATATAACTAAATTAGAGTACATGTATACGTAAGACTGCTGTATATATACTGATTATGCAATACTATGCACATAGGTACTGAGTTTTGATAATTGATAACTGAATGACTGATATCAGAGTTTAGTGATAACTTAAATACTGTTACCTGAGAAACTATTTCTGACAGACCTGATTTTGTAGAACTGAATTGATTTCTATACTGAGCTGGGTGACTGTATCTAATAGTCCTAGTTTTGTAGAACTAAACTGAGTTCTATATTGAGACTGAAACTGAAACTGTGGGAGGTAATCATCTAATGACATGCCCCTCTGTAAACTTATCAGGGTCCAACCTGTAACCCCAGCTAGAAGGGTATCAGTACTATTCTACGGGTAAAGACAAACGCTAAGTCACCCTCATCTGGCAGGTGCTTTGAATGAGAATGGTGGTACCCTCAATTAGAAGGTAGAACACCTCATCAATCCGCAACTGGCAGGTTCATATCTCAACCTACGCTAGCTAAATAGTTCTGGAATACAAGGACTACTTCAAAGGATCACACCCTCTACTGGCAGGTGAGTCCCCATCCTTGGGTTCACTTGGCGCTGAATCCTACTCCCAACTGAATAGACACTGAACTAATTTATAAACTGTACTAGGCTAGAATGAACTGTTACTGATCGTGTTGTATAACTTAACTAAACTGAGTTCACTGGGTCCCATTGATTGATGGAATACTACTGAGTTTTGAACTAAATACTGAACTGAGACTGTGAATGATTATTGAGTACTACTGTTTGTGATGCTACTGAGACTATTCTGTAACTACTGTAACTCTAGGTAAGCAGCTAGATTTTCAGGTATTGAATACCCCCAGGACTCGATAGTATGAAAAGTAAAGCATACCATAAACTTGAAAAGCATAACAATGTTCACTTGCTCACAACTCATTCACAGTGGCATTGAATGACTAAACAAATACCAGCTAACGAACCGAACCCTCACCAATAACTAAGATTGCTCGGGGTTGGATAATCTATCATATGCTAATTAAGTGTGGAAGATATAGGTTGTTTTATCAAACACTTGTAAGATATAAGCTTGTGCATATGCTAGCATGTCATGATTTTCACATTTAATTTACATGAGAAATTTATCAAGCACTTGGGAAGCATAATCTATGCACATGAAACTAAACAACATGTAGGTATCATGATTTCAAATACCAATTCAAAAATCAAGGGCTTTTAACATGTATTCACATGATATTACACACCTGATAAATGATTTCACATGAAACTTGAAATAAACAATGGATTAGAACACAATTGATATCATAATCACGAATACACTCAAATCCCACATGGAATTCATAAAATCAATTAACTTGTAGTTTAAAAGAGTTTATTGAACTCCAAGTGTGGAAGGAAACCCTTGGATGAACACTTCACATACCTTGATGCTTGAATTCGTTAAGACTGATGGTTTGTTCTTGAAGATTTTCTCTTGAAATTAAAATCCCTAGGATTTGTTCGTGAGTAAATTTATGAGAATCTGAAAGAAAGTGAGCAATTTAGCCTCTAGGGTCATTTGATTTTATGTTTTGGGGCTGAAAACGGGTGGGATAATGACCCAAATACCCCTCTAGACGTGGGCTTTTAATGACTAAAAATGTGTCTAGTGACGCGCAGACCACTGTGCCGTGTCGATGGCATCAACGCGATGACCAACGTGCTGCGTCTAGTTCGTATTGCTTCACTTGAATTGCAATAAAAACTGGGGGAAATTATCTATCGACGCGATGGATGATCCGATGTGTTGACATCGCGTCGACCCACTATTTTGGTCTACCAAACATAGTTAAAACGAGGTCTGAAAAATTTGAAACTCACCCAAAGTGACCTACTGACATTCCTGACCATGAATCAACCTAAAACTTGACACTTTAAAATCATAAGGGTAGTGAAATAGGATCCCTAGCTTATGAAGGAGAAAATGCTTCTAAGTATAAACACTTAGCTAACAATTTCTAAGTCTAGGACCTCTTTTCAATCTTTAAAGGATTGAGTTAAGCTTAGAATTTTGTGGGGTCTTAAACAGTATCTCAACTAGGACCTCTTCATAAGATAGAGAATCCGAGTTATACAACCCTTCAAAGGGAACCACTGAAGAAGGATCACCAAGAAACTTCCTCAACATGGAGACATGAAATACCGAATGCATGAAGCTCAAACTAGAAGGAAAATCCAATTCACTAGAAACATTCCAACCCTCTGGAAAACCACATAAGAACCGACAAACCAGGCACTGAGCTTCCCCTTCTTACCAAACTGTATTACTCCCTTCATGAGATATACCTTTAGGAACACCTTATAAGCAAACTCAAACTCTAAGTCTCTACGCCTTACATCCACAAATGACTTTTAGTGAGTTTGGCAGCCTTAAGCTTATCCTGAATTACCTTTACCTTTTCTATAGCCCGATAAACCAAATTCAGACCAAACATGTCTGCCTCACCGATCTCAAACTATCCAATTGGAGATCTACACCTCCTACCATACAATGCCTCAAAAGGGGTCATCCTAATACCAGAATGATAGCTATTGTTGTAAGAAAACTCTACTAATGGTAGATTCTAAACCCAATTGCCACTATAATCATTCACACATGCCCGAAGTATATCCTACAATGTATGAATAGCCATTTCCGCTTGTCCTTTCATCTGAGGATGAAAAGTAGTACTCAGACTCACCTTAGCACCCAATCAATTCTGAAAAGACCGCCAAAAATGAGATGAAAACTATGTACCACGATCAGAGATAATTGAAATCGGTACCCCATGAAGCTTTACTATCTCCTGAAGATACAACTTCGCATAATCCTTTACCAAAAAGGTAGTCCTCACTGACAAAAAGTGAGCAAACTTTGTCATCCTATCTATGATGACCCAAGTTAAATCAAATTGGTTTCACAACTGAGGAAGATAGGTAACAAAATCCATATTGATCACCCCAATTTCTACTCGGGCAAATCAATTTATTGATACAACCCTCCGGGCCCCATTTGCTCAACTTTAACTTGTTGACATACCATGCACTTGGCCACAAAATCAACCACATCCTTTTTCATACCATTCCACCAATATATCTCTTTGAGATCATGATATATCTTTGTAGAATCGGGATGAACAACATAGCACGATTCATGCACCTTAACCAAGATCTTTTGTTGTAACCCATCGACTTTAGGAACACACAACTTCCCTGGGTACTGTAAAGTACCGTCACTACTGATCTCGAATACCATTACCTTTTTACCACCTACATATCTCTTGATTTTCACCAAGATAGGATTTAACACTTACTTTTCCTTAATCTTACACTGAGAGATAATCTAATCGCTTCCTGTACCAACACACTACCATCCTCAGAGTCAAGGAGACGAACTCCAAGATTACCCAAGTGGTGAATATCCTTAACCAATTCCTGCCTCTCCTTATCCACATAAGCTTAAATCCCCATGGATAACCATCTAAGAGAATTAGCAACAACATTAGCCTTACCTAGATAATAGTAAAGACTCATATCACTGTCCTTGAGAAACTCTAACCATCTCCACTACCTGAGATTTAGCTCCTTCTGAGAGAACACATACTGTAGACTCTTATGATTATAAAAGATATCTACGCGCCTTCCATACAAATATTGTTGCCATATTTTCAAAGCAAAAACCTCTCCCAAAGGCTCCAAATCATTAGTAGGATAATTCCTCTCATGCACCTTAAACTGCCTGGAAGAATAGGAAATCGCCTTCCCATGCTGCATCAAAACATAACCAAGTCCCACGCTAGATGCATCACAATTAACCACAAACCCTTCATTGCCTTCAGGCAATGTCAAAATCGAAGTCGAAGTTAGCTTATCCTTAAGATTCTCAAAACTGCCTTCACATGCTTCCTACCAAGAAAATTTTACCTTCTTCTGAGTTAACTTAGTCAAAGAAGCATCTATCTAAGAAAAGCTTTCCACAAACCGCCTATAATACCCAGCCAAACCCAAGAAGCTCCAAATATCGGTTGCAGTAGTAGGTCTAGGCCACTTTTTAGCCACAACCACCTTTTCAGGATCCACCCTGATCCCCTTACTAGAAATAATATGACCCAAGAAAGTTACAACGCTCAACTAAATCTCACACTTGGAGAACTTGGCATACAATTGTTGTTCCTTCAAGGTCTGCAACACCACACGAAGGTGATTGGTGTGATCCACCTTACTTTTAGAATACACCAAAATGTCATCAATGAATACTACGACAAAAAGATCCAAGAACTTCCTAAAAACATTGTTCGTTAAATCCATAAATATCGCCGAGGTATTTGTCAAGTCAAATGACATAACCAAGAACTCAAAGTGCCCATATCGAGTACAAAAAGCCGTGTTAGGGATATCCTCTTCCCTAATCTTAAGCTGATGATACCCAGACCGAAGGTATATCTTAGAAAAGAATTTGGCACCTTGCAACTGATCAAACAAGTAATCTATCTTTAGAAGAGGATACTTGTTCTTGATTGTTACCTTATTCAACTGCCGATAGTCAATGCACATTCGAAGGGAACCATCCTTCTTGTGTACGAACAACACTGGTGCACCCCAAGGTGATACACTAGGACGAATAAACCCCTTATCCAGAAGATCCTTAAGTTACTCCTTGAGTTACCTCAACTCAGTCGGAGCCATTCTATAAGGAGAAATAGATATTAGACGAGTATCCAAAAAAAAATCAATACCAAACTCGATGTCCCTATTCAGACAAACACCTGGAATATCATTCAAAAAAACCTCAGGAAACTCATTTACCACTGGAACTGAATGAAAAAAGGAACCTTCGAGTTAGAATCTTTAACTTGAACCAAATGATAAGGACACCCTTTGGAGATTAATCTATGAACTCTAAGATAAGAAATAAAACTCCCCCTAAGAGCTAGGGAACCACCCCCACTCTATAACTGGTTCACCAAGGAACCTAAAGACAACTTTATGGGTCCGACAATCTAAGTACGCGTAGCAAAATAGTAACCAATCCATCCCTAGAATAATGTTAAAATCCACCATATCCATCTCAAACAGATCTACCAAGGTCTGTTTTCTACCAACAGCTACCACACCCTCTATAGACTCTTTTACCAATAACCGAGTCACCTATTAGGGTAGAAACAGAAAAAGGATCTGAAACAACCTCAGGATCAAACCCAAAACATACAACCATATATGGAGTCACATGAGAAAGAGTGAACCCCCTATCAAGTAGAAATACATGTCACAAGAAAAGAGTTGTAATGTACCAGTAATGATATCAGGTGATGCCTCAGATTCCTACTGAGATGCAAGAGCATACAACCTATTTTGGCCAGTGTCGGTACCAGAAATAGGAGCAGACACCCAAGATGCACCACTAGATGTAGGAGTAGAAGATGAAGCAACTGGAGCTTTGACCACTACTGAAGCACCCCTACCAACCAAACAGTTTCTGAGCATATGGACTGGCTAACCATATTTAAAACATTTGTCTCTCCCTTGATCACAAAATCCCCGATAAAGATGACCATAGAACCGGCAAAGAGGATATGAAAAAGCCAACTATTACCCACTCTCCTGAGATTGGGCACCTTGTGCTAAAAAATTATTACCACCTTGCTGGCGCCTGTCACCCAACTGCTTTGGGTAAGAAGTAATAGCAATAAAGAAGGAAGGTGAACTCTCCCACTTTTTATTCAGCCATTTGTCGCCATCCCAATCACCCACCCTATTGCTGAGCACCACCCTGCTCAGAGATCTTGCTCCTCTTACCCTGTCTTTTCCCAAACTCTGCTTGTTTTCTTTTTTAATCCTCCACCTGCTGCATGTGGACAACCAACCTTGAAATATTCATATCCTTAATTAGCAAAATAGTCTTACGTTCAAGGATCAAATCCCATGATAGCCAAAAGTGAATTTTCTCATCCTCGCCCTCATATCAGCCACCAAATTTTAAGCATACCTTGACAGTTGATGAAATTTCAAGGCGTATTCCTTGACGAACATTTTCCTCTGCTTAATATTTACAAACTCCTCCATCTTTGCTTCACTCAACTTTTGAGGAAAGAAGCAATTCAGAAAAGTATTAGAAAAGGCCTCCCATAAGGACAACTCCTCAATATTACCGTTATCTCTATCCCACTTCTCTACCATTGGTACACAATATCTTGGAGCCAATAAGTTGCAAATTCACCTCTTTCACATTAGTGGCTTACATCACTCTAAATATCTTCTCCATTTCATTCAAAAAACCCTAAGGATCCTCCTCCACCTTCACACCAATAAAAGTAGGAGGATTCATTTTATGAACTAGCCAACCCTTGTGGCCTCTACAAATAGAACACCAGATGCATCCCGCTCAACCTGAGCAGCAACCAACTGAGCAATAGTATAAATTGACTAATAGAATTTTGCATTAGTCACCTCACCTTGAGGAGGACTAGTAGAAATCGGAGGAACTCCAGAACAATCAAGGATAGGACCCTGATATTGAGTGAGAACTCCAGATGTAGGATGTACTCCATCAACATCGTCCCCAGATTGGACAAAAGGATTTCCTTGTATTCCAGATCGACGAGGCATGATCTGAAAAAGTAAACCAATAAGGATTAGAGAAAATTCTTGGACTTAGACTCCAAGCTTGAAAATAGAATACCAAGAAAGTGAAACACTCCTAAGTGTCCTGTAGACTCTCTGTAATGAGTGTGGCGCGCTACACACCCCAAAAAGAGACTCTACTAGACACGACTTTTTAGACTCCTAATTAACCCTAAACCTAAAGCTCTGATACCAACTTGACATGACCCAACCAGGGGCCTTATTATAATAGGCATCCCAAGTCCAATCGAGATTGGACACCACCCTCGTTACCCAACCCAACCTCCAGCCTCCTATCCTGAGTTGACTGAATATCAACTATATACCAAGATAGCATCATGATACAAATTACAAACTTTGGGATAGGTCTATTACCGAGACCGACCCAATCGTGTCCAACCATCTGAACCCATCTGATAACCTAAATCAACCAAACCATAATCTTATAATCCAAAAAAAAAGAGGATGGAACAACTAATAATATAGTTAATCAGTGTAAGCCCCAATACCAATGCCGATACTAAGCTGACACCCTTACCGATCCCCCCCATACAAACCCATAGTAGTTCCATATAAGCCTCTAACCAAAAGAATACCAAAATTCAGTTGGGACATGCCCCCAACCATAGCCAAAACTAATATCCATAAATGAAGCAAAATATGAAATAACATCCATAAAATGGAGCCTTTTGGAAAGATAGAAGCTCACCACTTCAATGTAGTAGCTGATCTTGAATGTCCAATAGCTAAGTAGGAGAAGTAGATGGGCCGATTCTTGCATCGCCTGGGGATACAGCGGCCCAAATATGGTCGGGAAAGGGAACCGGGTTTTGATATGCATTGAAAACCATTTACTTGGGTATGTGAAGCTTAACCATCCTTAACCACCCATGGGCTAATGGGTCTAGTGTAACCCCCTGAACGGGCCTCGATGCATGTAGCCGCACAAACTGAAGATACCATATGAGTAAGGGATTCCCAAGTACCCTCACCCCCCATAATACACATGTACAATGTACTTAGAGGATTTCTGTGTACCTCATAGTATCATAAAAGGGTTGCCATGACCTACTCCTCATGTTGACAAACATGAGTTTCCAGTGTTCTCTCATTGAAATCCTACCTTCACGGATATCTATCACATCCCGCCATTATTGCCCAATTACAACCATTTCCAACCAACTAAACTATTGTTATTAACCGAGGCTATAAATAGTAGTATTGTTATACCATCTATACCTTGCATGTATTGTCCTTAGCCAAACCTTTTTGAGATCAAAGGAGTCCCATGTACCTATAGATCACATTACTTATTAAATTGGGGGAGTCCCATGTACCGCAAAAGTATTCCTTTATTATGCTTACTTGGGGGATTCCATTGTACCCCACAAGAATGATTGTTAAACCAAAACCATTCCATTTTGACCATTCTAGACCATTTAACCATTTAGGGTTCCATTACTAAGTTTAAACCATGCATAAGTTCAATTAAAATCCAACAATGTTGTGAAAACATTCTCATAGGCATTTTATCCAACATATTGGGGGTATAGTATTTCCAAAACCAAAGCTAATTACCAAATAACCATTCCTATGCAACCAATTATCCAAAACTACCATTAAAGCATATAAAAGCATAGTTAAAACATGGGAAAACCATAACCAAGCATTTAAACCAAAATCCCCAAATTATATTTGTAAACCCAAAACCATACAATAATCAAACCATGCCTTTAGTTGGAACTAACACTGAAAGAAGAGAACATGCCTTAAACCAAGAAGATGATGGAGAGAAATCACCAACACAAGTCCCAAATAATCCTTAAGATGAAACCCTAGCCTTCGTTTACCCAAAAGCCTTAGAGAGAATTGTAGAGTGTTTAAGAGAAGTTTCTAAGTATTAATGAATAGAATAATAGGGCAAATAACTTCCCAATAGGAATGTAAGTCATGCGGCCTTATTACGTTAAGTGGGAAAATGACCAGATTTCCCTCACTTAAACTCCCCAAAATCTCATCAAGTGGGTATAACTATTCATACCAGTCGCACCCTCCAATACGAGTGGTACCCACCACTCATACCCAAGGCTATCTCTCTTGGAACCAACACTGTCTAAGTTATGACTCACCCTAAACTACATTGTTTACAAGTATACAACTAGTACCAATGATCCGAACCCCTGGTAGAATAGAATCCCAAGATGATTGAACACATACCACCATATAAGTCCATGGTATGACTTATACCCTGGCTTACGGCTCTTGGTAAGCCACTTGTACTCAGATCCAACTTATGTTACCAAGCCTAAGATTAATGAAGTAACTAAACAACCCGTATCCATCGATAAGACTCAACCACCCACGTCGTATCCATTCTAAAATCTAAATCCAACCTACCAACCAACAATAGTCAACATATGACTAACCCATACCATTCGTGTACTAGTCATTTCCCCTAGTCGTATCCTGTGCAGAGACCAGAAATCTAAGAAATTTTATAAGGGCCATAAATCCTGGGTGTTACACGCGTGGGGATACAACCTCCCAAAGATGGGTTAGCGAGTGAACGCTAGCATGAATTTAGGATAAAGATAAAATAATGAGATCCAGTAAAACAAAGTAAACCAACCATATGCATACAACTATATATATATATTACTATGCTGAGAAAGGGAATTGGGTTTAGCATGTATTTAAAAGCATTAACCTGGGTATGTGTAGCTTAACCATCCTAGAACCACCCACGGCCTATATGGGTCCAGTATAACCCTCTTAATAGGCCCTAAAACATCTAGCTGCACGAACCAGAGATACCATAAGAGTAGGGGATTCCCAAGTACCCTTCGCTCTCCTTTATACATCTGTATAATGTACTTAGAGGATTTCCATGTAACTCATAGTATCATATTTGGTCGCTATGATCAACTCTCATGTCGGCAAATATGAGTTTCCAGTATCAGTTCATTGGAATCACACCTTCACGATTAGCTATCACACCATGCCATTATTTCCCAATTTAAACCATTAACATCCCGCCAAACCATTATTCCATTATTATTAACCAATGCTATAAGTAGTGGTATCATCATATTGACTATAGCTTGCAAGAAATGTCCTAGATGATCCTCTTAATGAAACCCTAGCCTTTCTTTACCTAAAAGCCTTAGAGGGAATTAGAGAGAGTTTCTAATTGTTTGAGATTAGAAAAATAGAGTAAATGATGTCCAAATAGTGATATAAGTTGTGGGGCCTTAAGTGATTAATTGGGGAAATGTCTAGATTACCCCCAACATAAATTGCTTAAATTTCACGTCAGATGGTGCGACTCCCCTGTACCAGTCGTAGCCTTCAATACGAGTGGTACCCACCACTCGTACCTTATGCCTCCCTCTTGGACCCAACACTGTCCAGCATACGACTTACCGCAAACCAAGTCGTACCCAGCCATACGACTTATACCTTAAAACCGTATCCCTGGTAGGATAGAACCAAAGAAAGTTTGAACACTATCTACCATATAAGTCAATGGTATGACTCGTACCTTATATTAAGGCTTATGGTGATCCATTCATGCTCCGATCCAAGTTAAATTACTAAGTCTCAGATTAAGTGAAGGAAACACCCAAACCATACGGCCCATCACCAACTATATGACTTATACCCACCAAGTCATACCCATTCCAGAAACTAATTCAACCTACTAACCAACACTGGCTAGCATACAACCAAGGGCATACCAACCATACCCCATCATGTGATTGGTACCCATAAGTCATATGATGCTAAGAAACAAGGAATCTAGGAAATTTTCTAAGGGTCCAAACCCAGGGTTTTTCAGTCTACCCACTAGGATCATTCATCCTCGAATGACGGACAATGTAGGTCAAACACAAGCATGATTTATTTGCATTATAAAGTATCAATCTAACCTTTATCAAAGTTAGAAAACAAAGATGTAATCAAGGATATATGCCTTCTGTACGAATATTTAAAGCTGAAAACAATTGTAGATATTTCGACTTCATGTCCGTTTTTCCTTCCCATGTAGCCTCTTCCACCTTATGGTTCCGCCATAAAACCTTAACTGATGCCACTTTTTTGGTCCATAAACGATAAACCTGTCGATCCAATATATCATCCGGGACCTCTTCATAAGACAGAATCTGAGATACCCAATCCTTCCAAAGGAACCACTGAAGAAGAATCACCAAGACACTTTCTCAACTTAGATTCATGAAATACTGGATGAATGAATCCCAAAACTAGAATTGGAACATAAGCCACGTTAGCAACCCTCCGTAAAATCGCATAAGGTCTAATATACCGGGGACTGAGCTTTCTTTTTTTACCCAACCAAATCACTCCCTTCATGGGAGATACCCTTATGAATGCCCTATCCCTAACCTCAAACTCTAAGTCTCTATGCCTTACATCTGCATAAGACTTTTAGCGAATTTGGGAAGCCCTAAGCCTACCTATATCGAATCACCTTTACCTTCTCAATAGCCTGATAAACTAAATCCAAACTGGACATATCTACCTCACCAATCTTTAACCATCCAATATGAGATAAATACCTCCTACCAGAAAATGCCTCAAAAGGGGTCATCCTAATGCTAGAATAATAGCTATTGTTGTAAGCAAACTCTACCAAAGGTAGATGCTCAACCCAATTTCCACCATAATCAATGACCCACATACAAAGCATGTCATCCAATGTCTAAATAGTCCTCTCTGCTTGTGCATCCATCTGCAGATGAAAAACAGTACTCAGACTAACCTCAGTACCCAACCCTTTTTGAAAAGACCACCAAAAATGAGATGAAAACTATGTACCATGATTAGAGATAATCGAAATAGGTACCCTGTTCAGCTTTACAATCTCATGAAGATACAAACACGCACATTCCTCAGCCGAAAAGTTAGTTCTCACTAGTAAGAAGTGAGAGGACTTTTTCATTCAATCCACTACGAGCCAAACCAAATCAAATTGGTTTCAAGATTGAGGAAGATCGGTAATGAAATCCATATTGATTACCTCCCATTTCCATTCAAGAAACTCAATTTACTGATACAACCCTCCAGGCTTCATGCGCTCAACCTTGACTTGTTAGCACACCATACACTTGGCCATAAAATCAGCACATCCCTCTTCATACCATTCTTCCAATACATATCCTTGAGATCATGATACATTTTAATCAAATAGGGATGAACCACACAACTTAATTCATACACCTCAGCCAATATCCTTCATCACAAACCATCGATATCAGGAACACATAACCTTCCTTAGTACCTCAAGTACCATCACCGCTAATCTCAAACACCATCACCTTTTGACCACCAACATCACCCTTGATTTTCATTAAGATTGGATCACGAATTTGGTTTTTCTTGATTTCTGCACCAAAAGATGATTGAACCACTTCTTGAACCATCACACCACCATCATTGGAGTCCAACGGACGAACTCTAAGATTAGCTAAACAGTGAATATCCTTCACCAATTCTCACTTATCCTTATCTATATGAGCTAAACTCCCTATGGACAACCTTCTAAGAATATCAACAACCATGTTAGCTTTACCTGGGTAGTAGTGAAGGCTCATATCATAGTCCTTGAGAAGCTTTAACCATATTCTCTTCCTGATACTTAGCTCCTTCTGAGTAAACACATACTATGGACTCTTATGATTAGAAAATACGTCCACGTACACTCTATATAAATAATGCCGCCAAATTTTTAAAGCAGAAACCACCACTAAAAGCTCCAAATCATGAGAAGGATAATTCCTCTCATGTACCTTTAATTTTCTGGAAGTATAGGCAATCACCTTCCCATGTTGTATCAAAACACAACCAATTCCCACTCGAGATGCATCACAATAAAACACAAACCACTCATTACCTTCAGGCAATTTAAAAATTAGAGCCGAAGTTAGCTTATCCTTCAGCTTCTTGAAACTACTTTCACAAGAATCTGACCAAGAAAACTTTAACTTTTTCTGAGTCAACTTAGTCAATAGGGCAGCTATCATCCAGAAATATTCCATGAACCACCTATAATACCTAGATAAACCCAAGAAGCTCTGAATGTCGGTTGGAGTCGTGGTTCTAGGCCATCGCTTAACCACAACCATCTTTTGTGGATCCACTATGTTCCCTCACTAGAAATAATATGACCAAGAAAAGTTACAACATTCAACAAAATCTCACATTTGGAGAACTTGTCATATAACTGCTGCTCCTTTAAGGCCTGCAATACTATATGGAAGTGATCTGCATGATCCACCTCACTCTTAGAATATACCAAGATGTCATCAATGAACAAAATGATAAAAAGATTCAGAAATTGCCTAAAAACCCTATTCATAAAATCCATAAATATTGTCGGGGCATTAATCAAACCGAATGACATAACCAAGAACTCAACGTGCCTATTTTGAGTATGAAAAGTTGTCTTAGGGATATCCATCTCCCTAATCTTACGTTGATGATACCTAGACCGAAGATCTATCTTAGAAAAAATAAGTCATCTATCCTTGGGAGAGGATACTTGTTCTTAACCATTACGTTATTCAACTGCCGATAGTCAATGCACATCCAAAGAGAACTATCTTTCTTTTGCACAAATAACACTGGTTCACCCCACGAGGATACACTAGGAAGGGTGAAACCCTTATCCAAAAGATCCTTAAGTTGCTCTTTGAGTTCCCTTAACTCAGCCAAATCTATTCTATAAGGAGGAATAGATATTAGACGAGTGTTCGAAACCAAATCAATACCAAACTCAATCTCCCTATCTCGAGGAACACCAGGAAGATCATCCAAAAAGACCTTAGGAAACTCAATTACCATCAAAACCAAATGTAAAGAAGGACCTTCCGAATTAGAATCTTTAACCCAGGCCAAATGATAGAGACACCCTCTAGAGATTAAACTTTGAGTTCTAAGATAAGAAATAAGTCTCCCTCTAGGATCTATTTTACCACCCTCCTACTCAACTGGTTCACCAAATAACCTAATGACAACCTTATGGGTTCGATAATCTAAGGATGTATAACAAAAGTGTAACCAATCCATCCTCAGAATAACATCAAAATCCACCATATCCAGTTTAAACAGATCTACCAAGGTCTGCTTGCTACCCACAGCTACCACACATACCCTATAGACTTTTTTAGCAATAATCGAGTCACCTATCGAGGTAGAAATAGAAAAAGAACCCGAAACAACCTCAAGATCAAAATCAAAACATACAACCACATATGGAGTTACATAAAGAAAGTGAACCTCAGATCAAGTAAACAATACACATCATGAGAAAAGAATTATAACATACTAGCCATGACATCAGGTGATACCTCAGATTTCTGCTGAGTAGCAAAAGTATATAACCTATTCTGACCTGTACCAATACCAGAAGTAGAAAATGATGGAGAAGTAGCACCTTTGTTGCATGAGTAGAAGATGAAGCAACCAGAGCCTTACTCGCTCTCGAAGCACACTTACCAACTGGAAAGTTTCTAAGTATATGGCATGGTTGACCATATTTGAAATACTTATCCCTTCCCTCATAATAGATTCCCCTATGCAACATACCATAGAACTAACAAGGAGGGCATGATGAGGTCGACTGAGCCCCACTTAACTGAGTTTCGGGACCCTGTGCCTGGAAATTATCACCACCTTGCTGATGCCTATCACCCAATTGCTTCAGGTAAGGGGCACTAGTTGTAGAGAAGGAACCAGAACTCCCCCACTTTTTCTTTGTCCATTTATCTCCATCTCAACTAATTTGTTATTGAGCACCACCTTGTTCAGAAGATCTAAACTTCTTACCCTTCTTTTCCCCAAACTCAATAAATTTTCTCTTTTTCTCCTCTACTTGTTGCATATGAACCACAATCCTAGAAATATCCATTTCCTTGATCAACAATGCAGTCTTGCTTTCAAGAATCAAATCCTGAGATAGTCTAAAAGTGAAATTTCTCATCCTTGCCCTCATATCAGACACCAACTCTGGAGCATATCTTGATAGCTAATAAAATTTCAAGAAATATTCCTTGATAGATATTTTCACTTGCCTCAGATTAATAAATTTCTCCACCTTTGCTTCCCTCAACCCTTGAGAAAAGAAGCGAGCTTTTAGAGAAAGTCTCCCACAAAGTTGACTCCTTAATATCACCTCTCACCCTATCCCACTTCTCATACTATTAGTTTTCTACATCCTTAAGCTAGTAAGCAATAATTTACCCCTTCCACATTCGTGGCCTGTATTACCCTGAAGATTTTCTTCTTTTCATCCAAGAAACCCTGAGGATCCTCCTCCATCTTCACATTAATAAAAGCAGAGGATTTATCTTCATAAATTGGAAAAACCTTGTGGCCTCAGCAGATGAAACACTAGATTATCCCGTTCAGCCTGAATAGCAACCAGTTGAGTAATAACATGAATCGATTGGCAAATTTCCACATTAGTTACCTCACCCTAAGGAGGATTAGTAGCAACTTGTGGAACTCCAAAAATATCAAGGACTAGGCCCTTAGACCGAGTATGGATCCCCTGGGTAGATCGTGCCCATCAACATTATCCCCAGTTAGGACAGAAGAGTTACTTTACATCTCAGATCGTTGAGGCATAATTTAAAAGCGAACAAACAAGGATTAGAGAAGATTTTGAGACTTAGACTCCAAGCTTAAAAATAGAATACCAAGAAAGTGAAACATTTCTGAAATGCCTTATAGTCTCTTTCTTATGAGTATGGCGCACTACATACCCTTAAAGGAGACTCTACTCGACACGGCTTTATGGAATCCCGATTGAACATGAATCTAAAGCTCTAGTACCAATACGAACCAAACCAGGGCCTTATCGCAATGGGCATCCCAAGTTCATCCATGACCAGGGGCCACCCCTATTTTCCAACCTAACCTACAAATACGCATACCCTGAGTCAGATAAGCTCAGAACAATAACAAGATAGCATTTATTTTGATACCAGACTCTAGGATAGGTTTATAACTATGACCAACCCAAGCAATTCCAACCATCCATTGCCAACCAATAACCATAACTAAACCCATATAAAAACCAAGTTTATGTCCATGACATAACAAAAAAAATGAAACAATCATAAATTCAGTATAATGGTACCAATGCAGATACTAAGGATGACACCAATACCAACACTGTTCATTCCAATCCATAGTAGTGACACATGACTCTAACCAAAAGAAAAATAATATCTGGTTGGGACATGCCCCAGTCATAGCCAAAACCAATATCCATAAGATATCCAAAGTATGTAAAGACACCCATGGTATAAAATAAAGTCTTTCAGAATATGGAAGCTCACCACTTTAATCCAGTAGCTGATCCTAAATTTAATCATTAAGCAGGAGGAATAGAATGGTCGGTTCCTATATCGCATGGGGGAATAGCTACCCAAAGATGGGTTAACGGTTGAACGCTATTATGAACTCAGGATAAGAATAAAATAATGCCATATAGTAAAATAAATTAAACCAAACATATATATACAACCGTACATATATACATATATATATATATATATTTATAATTCGAGAAAGGGAACCAAGTTTAGCATACATTTAAAACCATTAACTAGGGTATGTGTAGCTTAACCATCCTAGAACCACCCACGGGCTATATGGGTCCAGTGTAACCCCTTGAACGGGCTCCGATGCATGTAGCCACATGAACTAGAGATACCATAAGAGTAGGGGATTCCCAAGTACCCTTCGTTGTACATGATACATATGTACAGTGTACTTAGAGGATTTCCGTGTACCTTATATTAACATATATAGTCACTATGACCAACCAATATGTCGGCAAACATGAGTTTCCAATGTCCATTCTTATATTGGCAAACATGAGTTTCCATGTCCCTCTATTGGACTCGCACCTTCACAGTTAGCTATCATACCCCACCATTATTTCCTAATTAAAACCATTACCATTCAACCAAACTATTATTCAATTATTATTAACCAAGGCTATAAGTAGTGGTATCATTATACCGACTATAGCTCGCAAAAAATATCCTTAGCCAACCTTTTTATGTAAAGGTATTCCTATATACCCATAGATTACATTATCAAGTCAACTTGGAGGGATACCGTGTACCCCATAAGTGTTCCATTATAAGTTTGCTTGGGGTAATCCTATGTACCCCACAGGTGCTTCATTAATATATTTACTTGGGGGATTCCCTTGTACTCCTTAAGAAAATTTAATTAACCATAACAATGACCACCAAACCTTACTATTCAACCATTCCAAACCATTTAAACCATTTATGCCATTTAGGGTTTCCATTATAAATCTATACCATGCAATAGTTCCATTAAAAGTCCAATAATAAAGTAAAAGCATTATCATAGGCATTTTATCAAACATGTTAGGGGCATAGTGTTTAAACCAAATTCAGTTACCAATTTACCATTCCCATGCAACCAATTGTCCAAACCACCATTAAAGTATGTGAAAACATAATTGAAACATGAGAAAACCATAACCATACCAAAACCCCAACATATATTTAAAAACCCCAAAACTATACAATAATCATTCTATGAAAACATTGTATAAAACATGCCTTTAGTTGGAACTAACAATGAGAGAGAAGTACATAGCTTAGATTATGAAGATGATGGACAGAAATCACCTGTAGAAGCCCCAAATTGATCCTCTAGATAAAACCCTAGCCTTTTTTTACCCAAGAGCCTTAGAGAGAATTAGAGAGAGTTTTTATGTGTTTTAGATTAAAATAATATGGTAAATGATGTCCAAATAGTGATATAAGTCGTAGGGCCTTAAGTGGTTAAGTGGGGAAATATCCCAATTACCCCCAACTTAAACTGCTTAAAATTCCCGACAGATGGTACGACTCCCCTATACCAATAACACCCTTCAATATGAGTGGTACCCACCACTCGTACCCTAGGACTCCCCCTTAGTCCCAATATTATTCAACATATAACTTACCTAAACTAAGTCATACCCAACCATACGACTAGTACCCTAAAAATTGTATCCTTAGCAAGATAAAACCAAAGGAAGTTTGAACACTGTCTACCATATGAGTCAATGGTACAACTCGTACCCTATATTTTGGCTCATGATGAGACACTCGTACTCAGATCTAATTTAAGTTACTAAATCTCAAATTAAGTGAAGGAAAAACCCAAACTATACGACCCTTCACCAACCATAGGACCTATACCCACCAAATCGTACCCATTCTAAAAACCAATTTAACCCACCAACCAACACTGGCTAGCATACGACTAAGTGCATACCAACCGTACCCCATCATATGACTGGTAACCACAAGTCGTATGATGTCCAAAAACCAGGAATCTAGAAAATTTTCTAAGGTTCCAAACCAAGGGTGTTTCAATAATAGTAGAACATATTGTTATTTAGCCGCATCTTCTTCTGTCATGATTGGCCTATGTGGCATCTCTCTATGACCACCATTTAATTTACTATTTTTTCTCCTTATTTTTCTTTTATTAATAAAGCATCTCTCTATGACCACCATTTAATTTACTATTTTTTCTCCTTATTTTTTCTTTTATTTATTTTATTAATCAATTTATTAATTAATTAAAAAAGCTATCATATTCTTACACCATAACATTTGAAATTGATCTAGATACTATATTTTTTAGTTAATAATAAAAGGGTAGTACATGTTGTGTATGTGAGAATGGAGCATTTTTTTAACGATTGTACTTGGACCACTGAAGTGAGTGGTAAGTTAGCAATCTGGTCAGGCTTCCAATTTCATCAGCTATAATTGGTTATGATACTAAGATTTTGAGTACTGAAGCAACATCTAGTACATACAGTAATTATCATATTAAAAAGGATATTGAATCTAATGATAGCAACTATAAAGTACTGAGTTTGTGATTCTATACAAAGTCAAGTAGTATACAGAGTTAAGCAGTAAAGAACACTCATCTCAGTGGAATATTCATTACTGGGTATTTTGTTGTTTATGTTATTGTTGTTGATGCTGGTTTTGGATTAGGCTCTAATTTTACTTTTCTCAGACAAAGCCAAAGCGCTTCCCAGAGAAACTGACATGTATCAATTAGTTTTATGACACAAAAAAGAAATGCTAAAAATGGAACTTTATTCTCTATTTATAACATCCCAATCTGACCAACCATGCCAAGATATAGTCATTTATAGCGTAATGGATATATTTCTGATTCATCTTTAAAAGAAGATAGGTTTTTAATTCTTTATCACTTCATTGAACATAATTTACAAGCTAAGAGAATAACAAGAAAAAGAAAATAGAATATAGACCGAATATCCCCTCTCTATAAAAATGAAATGTCATGACCCAAAAGCAAGGCGTCACAATGGCACTTGTCATGATGAACCTTGATAAGTAATTCTATCACCTAAAATAATACACAAGGGGGGAAAAGACAATAATGACCGCAAGGTAAGGCTTTGTGAATGATGCCGAACCGTATAATATCTCAAATGCGGGGGAATTAGACCAAAATACCTTACATTTCCAAAACTTGGTGTCAATAGTGTAAGAACTACTAATATAATTTGAGAATTCAATACAAGGACAACCAAATAGGATATAACTGTCTCTGAAATACAATAAAGGCATAGACTAATATAGATAAGATAGAAGTGAACTTCAGACTCCTAAAATCAATCACTACCTTGAAAAATCTAATAGTTGCTTGAATCTACCAAGGTGGGGTGCACTCAAACTAGGACCTGGACTGAAAGAGTACAGTAGGCATGAGTACGGTCCACTTATACTTAGTAGGTATCATAGGATGACTGAGGAAAATAGATAATAAAACATACAAAATACACATGAAGGGCACGCCACCTACAATTTAAAAATGTCCCACAATGGTAGCCCATACGTTTGCACTAATAATTTAATAATATCCACGTATAATACAACAAAGCACCAGACAAGAACACAAGTATACATTTATACCACACCGTGCATAGTGGTAGCTTTAGTGCACCGGGCTACCCTTTTATGAGCAAAAGAATGAGGAGAACACTATATATGAAAGCATCAAGTACAAGTAAAAGAATATAGATGTATAAGTAACAAGTCAAAATAGAATATAAAATCATATTACAAGAATAATAAAGCAAATATGATAAACATAATAATAATGATGATGTAATTCATGAGGTTGTTGCATAACCTCGATATTGTCGCACAACCTTTGAGACCATCGTACAGTTTTAGCTATGGTTGAGGGCATGTCCCGACCAAATATTCTTGGATTGTTTTAGAGGTTTTGTATAGACAAACTATGGGATTGGGTATGTTATGGAATGGAATTATTATGTTATAATTGTGGTTTGGTTTGGACGATTTGACTTGGTTGGGTTGGTCTCGGATATAGACGTATCCCAAAGTCATTATATTTTAAATTACTCTATCTTGTTATATGTTTGAAATTTATCCGACTCAGGGTATATGTTAGTTGGTTGGATTGGGTATTAGGGGTATTCTTTGGTTCTTATTGGACATGAGATGCCTATTACAACTAAGCCCTAGTTCAGGTCATGTCAAGCTGGTATCAGAGCCCTAAGTTCATGGCTAATTAAGAGTCTACAAATTCATATGGAATATAGTCTCTTTTAAGAGTGTGTAGTATGCCATACTCATAAGGGAAAGGCTGCAAGGTATTTAGGAATATTTCTTTTTCTTGTATTCTATTTTTGATCTGTAGATTCTAAGGTCCTGAATTCTCCTCTAATTCTAGTTTGTTCATTTTTCAGATCATACTTCCTTGATGATCTAAAGTTCACAAAAACTTCTCCATCCCAACTGAGGATAATGTTGATGGGACACGTTATACTGATTGGGTCCATACCCAATCTAGGGGTCCAGTTCCTGATTGTCCTGGAGTTTTGTTGGTTCTCTTTAGTTCTCCTCTGGCTCCTCAGTCTGATGTGATGAATGCTGAGTTTTATCAATCTATCCATATGTTGGCATAATTGGTGGCTTCTCAGTCTGAGTGTGATATTCTTATTACTCTATTTTCTTAGGCCACAAGGGTTGGCCAGTTCATGAGATTGAATTCTCTGACCTTTATAGGTGTTAAGGTTGAGAAGGATCCTCAAGGTTTTTTAGATGAGATAGAAAAGATTTTTTGTGCTATGCATGCCACTAATATGAAGGGCGTAGAGTTTGCCACCCATCAGCTAAGAGATATGGCATACCAGTGGTATGAGGAGTGGGATCAATCAAGGGGTGACAATGCTGAGTTATCTCTATGGGAGGATTTTTCTAATGCTTCCAAGATTGCTTCTTTCCTCATGAGTTGAAGGAAGCAAAGTCAAAAGAGTTTTTAAATCTGAAGCAAAGTAAGATGTTAGTAAAGTAATTTACCTTGAAGTTTCACCAGTTATCGTGTTATGCTCTGAAGTTGGTTTCTAGCATGAGGGCTAGAATGAGGAAGTTTGCGTCTGGTTTATCCCAAAAGTTGTTCTTAGAAAATAAGGCTCCCTTGTTAAATAATTATATGGATATCTCCAGGTTGGTGGTATACATACTGCAGGTGGAGGAAGAAAAAAGGAAGCAGGATAAGTTTAGTGAGAGGCAGGGGTAGAACTTTAGGTCTTTTAAGCTTAGTAGCAGAGATGGTCGTAAGTGTCCAAAGAAAAAGTGGGAAGTTTTGGTTCTTTCTCCATGGCTAGTACTCCCTACCTAAATTCATTGGGTGATCATTGGTCTCAATATGGCAATTAGTTTTAGCCACAGAGTGCCCAATCTTAGGCTAGCGAGGCTCAGTCGGCTCCATCCCACTCTCCTTATAGATTTTATGGGTGGTCGAACTATGGGTTCTATGAGGAAGGGAAGTATAGATATTTTTATTATGGTCAGATAGGTCATATATAGTGTGACTTTCATTCTAGAATGGCTTCTGGGGATAAAAAGGTTTCTTTTGCCTCTTCATTTGTTCCTTCACCAAAGAGTATTGTTTCTGCATCTGTTTCTGCTTCTGGTATCGGCGCTGGCTAGAATCGCTTATATTATCTTATGTCTCATCTATATTTTGAGGCATCTCCTGATGTCGTTACTGGTATATCAAAACACTTCTCCGATAATGTGTACTGTTTACTTGATCCAAGGTCCTCTCTTTCTTTTGTGACCCTATTTGTGGTTGCTAAAAGAGTATATAGGGGGTGTATGGCATCTATTAGTAGTAGATAAACTCTTGTGGATTTGATAGAGTTAGATATGGTTGACTTTGATGTCATATTAGGGATGGATTAGTTGTATTTGTCTTATGCTTATTTATATTGTCGGACCCATAAGGTCATGTTTAAATTCCCTAATGAGTTGGTCATTATATGGAAAGAGGGTTCTTTAGTTCCTAAGAGAAGGTTCAACTCATATCTTAGAGCCCCAAATTGATTTCCAAGGGGTGTTTGTCTCATTCGATCCAGGTTAAAGATTTTAACTCAGAAGGTCCTTCTCTGGAATCCATTCCAGTGGTGAATGAGTTTACTGAGGTTTTCCCTAATGATCTTCCTGATATTCATCCAGATAGGGAAATTGATTTTGGGATTGGTCTTATTTTGGACACTCATCCTATCTTTATCCCTCCTTATAGAATAGCTTCGGTTGAGTTAAAGGAGCTTAAGGAGCAATTGAAGGATCTCTTAGATTAAATTTTTATCTATCCTAGTGTGTCTTCTTAGGGCACTACTGTGTTGTACGTGCATAAAAAAGATGGTTCCCTTCAGATGTCTATTGATTACCTTCAGTTAAATAAGGTGACTGTAAAGAATAAGTATCATCTTCCCAAGATAGCTAAAATATTTGATAAGATTCAAGGTGCGAAGTATTTCTTTAAGTTTGATCTTAGGTCAGGTTATCATTAGCTTAAGATTAGGGAATTGGATATCCCTAAGACTACTTTCAGGACCCTTTATGGTCATTATGAGTTCCTAGTTATGTCTTTTGGGTTGACCAATGCTCCAACAACGTTTATGGATTTGACGAATAGGGTCTTCCATCAATTTTTGGATTTGTTCGTCACTGTTTTCATTGATGATATTCTGATATACTCTAAAAGTAAGGTGGATCCTATCGATTACCTCGGTGCTATACTGTAGACCTTGAAGGATCAACTCTTATATACCAAGTTCTCAAAGTGTAAGTTTTGGTTGAAGGTTGTGACTTTTCTTTGTCATGTTATCTCTAGTGAAGGGATCATGGTGGATCCATAAAAGGTTTCAGTGGTTAAGAAGTGTCCTAGACCTACAACTCAAACTGATATTCAAAGCTTCTTGGGTTTAGCTCATTACTACAGGAAATTCGAGGTACATTTTAAGAAGTTGACTTTATCCAATGATTTTTTCCCTGCCCTAGGGTAATGATGATTTTATTGTGTATTGTGATGTGTGTCGTATGGGACTTGGTTAAGTGTTGATGTAGCATAGTAGGGTGGTGGCCTATGTTTCTTAGCAGTTAAAAGTGTATGAAAAGAACTACCTTACTCATGATTTGGAGTTGTTAGTGGTGGTATTTGCATTAAAGATTTCACATCACTATCTCTATAGGGTTCATGTTGACATATTTTCTGATCATAAGAGCCTACAGTATGTATTTACACAAAAAAAGTTAAATCTCAGGTAAAGGAGGTGGCTTGAGTTGCTGAAAGACTACGATATGAGTCTCTATTACCACCCAGGTAATTAACACACTTGATGATGCTCTTAGCAGGTTATCTATGGGGAGTCTACCTCATGTGGATGAGGATAAGTGGGAGTTGGTGACGGACATTCTCCGTTTGGCTAACCTTGGAGTCATATTATGCTATTCATCCTCGTTCTATGAAGATGGATTAAGGGAAAGAATTTTGTCCGAATCTCATGGATTTTGTTATGCTATTCATCCTGGTTCTACAAAGATGTATCATGATCATAAGGAGTTCTATTGGTGGAATAATATGAAGTGAGATATGTCTAACTTTGTGGCTAAGTGCATGGTGTGTCAACAAGTGAAAGTTGAGCACATAAGACCTAAAGGTTGGTACCAAGAGATTGAGTTTCCCAAATGGAAGTAGGAGGTAATTAACATAGATTTCATTACTGATCTTTCTGGATCTCAGAATCAATGTGATTCAATTTGGGTCATTATGGATAGTATGACCAAGTTCGCTCACTTTTTGCCTGTGATGACTAGTTATTCGACTGAGGATTATGCCAAGTTGTATCTTGTAGAGATCGTGAAGTTGCATGGTGCTCCAATTTCTATCATTTCAGATCATGGTACTCTGTTCTTATCTCATTTTTGGTGATTATTTTAGAAAGGTTTAGGAACTAAGGTGTGCCTTAGTATCACTTTTCGCCCGTAGTCGGATGGATAAAAGGAGAGGACCATTTAGACATTGGAATATATGCTTCGTACTTGTGTGATTGACTATGGTGGTAGTTCGGTTGACCATCTTCCTCTTATAGATTTTGCTTATAATAATAATTATTATCACTCTAGCATTGGTATGGCTCTTTTTGAGAAGTTGTATGGTAGGAGATGTCGTTCTCCTATTGGGTGGTATGAGGTTGGTAAGGGTAAGTTGTTTGGCCCTGATTTGGTTAACCAAGACTTGGAAAAAGTGAAGGTAATTCTTGATGGGTTGAGAGCCACTCAAAGTAGCCAAAAGTCCTATGCAGATGTGAGGCATAGGAAATTGGAGTTTAAGATTAGAAATTAGGTGTTCTTGAAGGTGTCTCCCATGAAGGGAGTGATGCGGTTTGGTAAGAAGAGAACGATCAGTCCCCGATATGTTAGCCCATATTTGATTTTGAAGAGGGTCGGTAATGTTACCTATGAGTTGGAGTTTCCTTCTAGCTTGATCTCCTTTCATCCAATTTTCCATGTCTCTATGTTGATGTAATGTGTAGGTGATCCTTCATCGATTGTTCCTTTGGAAGGGTTGGGTATTTCAGAATCTTTATCTTATGAGGTAGCCCCGGTTGAGATCTTGGATCGCCAAGTTTATTGGTTGCGAATGAATGATGTGTCTTCGGTAAAGGTTCTTTAGAGGAACCATAAGGTGTAAGAAGCTACTTGAGAAGCGAAAGAAGACATGAAATCCAAGTATCCACATTTGTTCTCTGTTCTGGATATTCGTGCTTAAGGTATGTGTTAATCTTATCATCTTTGTTTTCTGACTTTTTTAAAGGAAATAATGATTCCTTAATGTCTTTGTTTTCTAACTTTGTTAATGGGAAGTTTGATGGTTAATAATATCTTAACTCGTGGTTGTGCTTGCCTTTACCCGTCATTCTAGGATGAATGATCCTAGGGGGGAGAATTGAGACACCTTGAGTTTTGACCCTTAGAAATTTCCTGAGTTTTTAAACTCTCTAGGAACCATAAAAATCAAGCATACTAGTCGTATGTTGTGCTAGCAACTTAGGATCCCAAGTCGTATGATAAACAATGTGTTCTAGGTCATTTTATATCTAAGGTATGACAAGATTCCTTATGATTCTTATGGAGATGGTACGAGAGAGTAGGGCCAATCGTATGTTAAACAGTGTGCTGTATTGATCATGTACTGCCTAGGGTACGACTATATGGTACCAATCATATAATGTTGATACGAGTTAGGCCATGAAGTTGTATGTTGGACAGAATTGTAGTCCAACTTTCTGCCTAGGGTATGAATGGAGGGTACCACTCATATAATGTAGGTATGAGTGTGGAATTCAAATCGTACCCACCTGGGTTTTTTTTAGCTTTTAAGCTAAGTGTATTTGGAAATTTCCCACCCCAAACCCGTAAGACCAAATGTCCTATAACATATTTTGGCCTCTCATTACTCACTTTAGAAGATCAAAACACTCTTAAATTTCTCTCTAAACTCTCTTAATAAGGTTGGGATGGGGTTTCTTCAAGGTGTTCATCTAGAGGCTTAAAGAACAAAATCTCTCCATTAATCTTCATGAATAAGGCATGTGATTCTTTCTTCATTGTTAGTTCACAAAAATCATGTGTTTTAAATATTTTTCATGATTCATTAATGGTGGTTTTGAAAACCATGATTGAGGGTTTGAATGCACAATGTTGGGTATTGCTTCCTCAAGTTTTAAATTATAATTATACATGTTGTGATAATGGTTTTGCACATGTGGGTGCATGGGAATTGTGGTTTATTAAAGGGATCAGGTTTTACCTTAGACTTGATGGTTTTTGGCTTTGAATAATGGTTTGATAATGGTATGCCGTCAACCTATTTGTGAAAATGTCAATGAGATGAATCTTGTCATATATGAATTGTGTTTTGAACTAAGGAATTGGCCTATGATATTGATGATTGGTAAACGGTTTTATGAAGGCCTTGGTGGCCATAAATTGATTTGAATTGTAACCTTGGTGGTTTAATTGGCCAAATGGGTTCAAGTCCCTAAATATTGAATTGAATTGATGTCTTGGTTTAGACAATGGATTCAAGTCCTAAAGTTGATTGATAACAGTTATGGCATGTTGTACACTTGCAAGTGGGGTTGGTATGATTATACCAACGGGATGCCTTTGGTAAGTAATTGGATTAATGATTGTGTATGTGTAATGAATGTTTTAATTTGTCTTTAATCATGTGTAGTTGGGCCGTGAAAGTGGAGTCCGAAGGACTAACACTGGAAACTACTCTAGACGGTGCGTGTATCTATATGATCGGAAGGTTTGGGCCCCTTGAATGAATATTTGAATGGGTGGTTCGAATCCTCCATATTGTATAAGGTGGTGCTTAAGTCACCTTGATTATTCCGGGAGGTTCGAGTCTCCCATAAGGGCATATGTGGATATGGATATTCTCTAGTTCATGGGGCTACTCGTACTGGGACCCTTCTAGCTAGGGGAGAGATGGGCCTATATAGCCCGTGGGTACCTTGGTATATAACGGTTATGCTACATAGCCCAGGTTAATGTTTTCAAAGTTCATGCTAATCTTGTTCCCTATCCCGGCATGATATATATGTATATGTATGTATTGCATTTGTTACATCCATTGGTTGATTAGTTTTTGAATGATGGCATTACTTTATCTTTATACCTGAGTTATATGCTACTGCTCCAACTGCTAACTATCTTTGAACGTTGTATCCCCACACGATGTAGGGACTAATCATACTATCACACCTCCTGCTCAGTAACTTGGATTCGAGGAAAGCTTGTGTAACTTGAAGTGTGAGCTTCCTTACTTTGGAAGGCTCCATTTCTTGCGTTGAGTTTTCTTTTGTCTTTATTGGCTAAGACTTGGATATTGGTTTTGGCTATGGTCGGGGGCATGTCCCGATCGAAAATTCTTAGATTGTTTTAGAGGCTTTGTATGGACAAACTGTGAACTTGGGTATGTTATGGAATGGAATGATTATGTTATGGCTGTTGGTTTGGTTTGGATGGTTCGACTTGGTTGGGTTAGACTCGGATATAGACTTATCCCAAGGTCATTACACTTTGAATTACTCTATCTTGTTATATATTCGAAATTCATCCGACCCAGGGTATATGTTAGGTGGTTGGATTGGGTATCGGGGGTGGTCTCCGGTTCTTGTTGGACTTAAGATGCCCATTACAACAAGACCCTGGTTCAGGTCGAGTCAAAATACCACAATGTAACTATGGAGTGGGGTAAAATAGTCAAATCACACAAAAACACATATTTTACATATTTCATAAAAATTCAGGTTGTTATATCATCCACCATTAAAAATCTAGATCGTCCTCGAACTAAGGCAAGGAAATACCTAAATTAACAAAGAGTTAGGGATAAGAACTACACATATCAGACTCGACCTCCCAAGTAACCTCATCTACAGGTCGATGTCTCCACTGGACTATAACCATAGGGATAACTCTAGAATGATACCATCTAATATCCCTAGCCAAAATGGAGACCGGCTACTTAACAAAAGACAACCTCTCATCTAACTGAACCAACTTTCAAAGAATGACATAAGTCTTATCTGAAATGTAACGGAAAAACATGGAAACATGAAAAACTGGATGAACAACTAATAAAACTGGGGGAAAAGCTAAATCATAAGCCGCATCACTAACAGTCCAAAGAATCTCAAATAGACCAATATACCTTGGACTAAGCTTGTCCCTCCTCCTAAACCTCATCACACCCTTCATGGGTGAAACTCAAATGAAAACACGATCACCAACATCAAATCTGAAGGCACGAAGTCTATGATTTGCATAGCACTTCTGCCTACTCTGAGCCGCTAAAATTCTATCCTGAATGATTTGAACTCTATCCAAAGACTCACAAAGAAAGTCCATACCTCGAGGTCTAATCTCAGAAACATCAAACCAACCCACTGGAGAGCGACAATGCCTATAATGTAAAGCCTCAAAAGGAGCCATATCAATACTCGAATGGTAGCTATTATTATAAGCAAACTACTCTAAATCCAAATGTTGCTCCCAACTGGACACCAAAATCCATCGCACACGTGCTAAGCATATCCTTCAAAACTTGGATAGTCCACTCTAACTAACCACCAATCTGGGGTGAAATGTTGTGCTAAGGTCGACCCACATACCCAACTCATCCTGAAAAGTCTTCCAGATATGAGAAGTGAACATAGAGGCTTGTTCCGATATGATAGACAATGTCACACCATGAAGTTGCACAGTCTCGTGAATATAGATATAGGCCAACCTCTTAGCATTGAAGGAGACCATCACCGGAAGGAAATGTGCAGACTTGGTCAATCGGTCAATAATGACCCAATCACTATCAGATCCATGGGAAGTGCAAGGCAACCCGATCACAAAATCCATAGTGATCAGTTCCCACTTCCACTCAAGAATAGGTAATTTATGAAGCAATCCACCATGTCTCAAATGCTCGGCCTTCACTTGCTGACAACAAATGCAATGAGCTATAAAATCTACCACATCCTTCCTCATACTACCCCACCAGTAATGCTACCTCAAATCACGATACATCTTAATCACTTTTAGATAGATGGAATACCTGGAACAATGGGCCTCTTCCAAAATCAATCTAATAGATTCACCCACTCTCGACACACAAACTCGGCCTCTAATCCTCAAAACTCCATTTAAATCAAGTAAGGCTTTCTTAGCCTCGCCTCTTAACACCTTATCTCAAATCAAACTGATGAGCTCAAATCTGCTCAATTAAAGAAGACCTAGCCTCCATAAATGCCAAAACACACCTAGGTATCGAAATATCAAGCCTAACCATTTGGTTAGCTAAAGAATTAACCTCTAAGGACAAAGGCCTATCATGTGTCTAAAGATGTGCAAAGCTACCCATGTTAGTTGATTTCCAACTCAAGGCATCTTCAACCATATTAGCCTTGCCTGGATGATAGAGAGTAGTCAAGTCATAATCCTTAAGCAACTCAAGCCAACGACATTACCTCATATTAAGATACTATTGAGTGAAAAAGTACTAAAGGCTACGTTGATTTGAGAAAATCTCTCAATGAACTCCATACAAGTAGTGCCTCCATAACTTCAAAGAAAAAACAACCATGAAGAACTTCAAATCATGGGTAGGGTAATTCTTCTCATAAGGCTACAATTGATGAGAAGCATAAGTAATCACCTTGCCCTCCTTTATCAACACAGTACCTAACCCAACACCTAAAGTATCACAAAATATGGTTAAACCCACACCCTCCTTGGACAAAGTCAAGATAGGCATTGAAGTCAACAAATCCCTGAGCTTTTGGAAGCTCACCTCACAAGCATCAGACTATTGAAAAAAAATCTTCTTTATAAGTCAACTTGGTCAACGGAGCTGCAATGGATGAAAGGCCCTAAACAAAACACTGATAATAACCCGCCAAGCCAACAAAACTCTAAATATCGGTGGGTGAAGCAGGTCTAACAAATCACAAATCGCTGCAATCTTGGTTGGTTCAAACATAATACCATCCTTAGTCACCACATAACCTAAGAAAGAAAGAAACTCCAACCAAAACTCACACTTGGAGAACTTGGCATATAACTTCTCATCCCTCAATCTCTGAAGCACAACTCACAAATGCTCTTCACGATCGGCCTCACTCTTGGAATAAACCAAGATATCATCTATAAATACAATAACAAAAAAATTGAGTACAATCAAAACACCCAGTTCATTATCTCCATGAATGTGGCAAAGGAATTGGTCAACTAAAAACACATGACCAAGAACTCATAATGACCATATCGAGCCCAAAATACTATCTTTGGAATATCTGAAGCTCTAATCCTCAAATAGTGATACTCGAACCTCAAATCAATCTTCAAAAATATTGCAGCACCCTAAAGCTAGTCAAATAAATCATCAATACAAGGAATAGAATACTTTTTTCTTAATCGTCACCCTATTAAACTGTCGATAATTAATACATATATGCATAGATCCATTCTTCTTCTTCACAAACAAGACAAGCACACCCTAAGTTGATACACTGGGTCGAATAAATCCCTTATCCAATAACTCTAGCAACTGATCCTTAAATTTCATCAACTCGATTGAGGCCATCCTATAAGGAGGAATAGAAATGGGCTTGGTGCCTGACTAAACATCAATAGCAAAATCAATATCATGATCCGAAGGCATACCAGGAAAATTCGTAGGGAACACATCCATGAACTCATAAACAACACGCACATAATCCAGAGAAGGGGTGAAATAACACTAGTATCACGAATATGAGCCAAATAATATAAAATCCCCTATCAACCAATTTATGAGCCTGAATATATGATATAATCCTCTTAGGACCTAAATAGAGCATACCCTTCTAAGTTACTATTAGCACACCCGATGAAGCGAAAGTCACAGTCTTAGCAAAATAATCTAGGATAACATAATAACGAGCCAATGAATCTATACCCAAAATAACATTGAAATCCACCATATCTAACATAGGTAAATCTACCTAAGTCTCACATCTATAAAAAGTCACAACACAAGATCGATACACCCGATCCACTAGTAAAGAATCTTCTACTGGGTAGATACACAAATTGGTATGGCAAGAGGCTCACTAAAAAAATCAAAACCCAAAGCAAAATATGCTGACACATAAGAGAAAGTCGACTCGAGATCAAATAAAACAAATGCAGATCTAAAACAAACAAGGACAATACCTGTGATCACAACATCTGAAGCCTCATCCTTAGGTCTGGCTGGTATATCATAGCACTATCCACGATCACCAACTGGCTGAGTAGCCCTACGACCACTACCACAGGCTCTATTACCTTCGCCTCTTACACCTATGGTAGAACCCCTACCTCTAACAACTAAAATAGGAGTAGCTTTAATCATATATTGGGGAAATTCCTTGGCCAAATGGTTAAGCTCATCACACACAAAGCAACCTTTATGGCCCGACTCAAGAGGAGAGGTACCACTGGGCTTGGAGCTACCCTTAATTGCTGGACCAGAAGAACCACTACCTATACTCTATAAATTTGTATACACTGGTCTATTATGATACATATGAGAACCTCTAAAATCTCTACCTCAAGAAGACTGACCTTTGAACTTACCAAAACACCGTCTCTTCTGGTGCCTCCCTGAGATGCTCGTAGAATACCCTCAGTCATCTTAACATGATCTACTATACTCCAAAAAAAACTCCAAATACAACTATTTGAGACATAGCCAACTAAAGAAAGACGTCTAAGTCCTTCTCAAACTTTGAAATCTTCTCAGCATTAGAATATTTAGACAAGGCATGGAAGCATTCCTCATATTCTGCAATAGTCATGGAGCCCTGCTCCAGGTGATCATACTTATCTCACATCCAATACCTCAGATTGTAAGGCATAAATCTCTTAAAGAACGCATTGACAAATTGATCCTACGTCATCTCAAAAGAATGAAGAGGTTTACAATGAACAAGTGACCTCCACCAATCTCTAGCAATATCTCTCAACTGATAAGTAGTGTAAGTAACTCCATGCGACTCAAGCGAACCCAAATTATGCAACTTCTCTCGATAATCAATAAGGAACTCATTGGCATCCTTGTCCACAACCATACTGAATCTAGGGGGATCCAAATAAGTAAATATTTCAAACCTCTTTTGATCCATAGAATACATAAATATACTCGCCGCAAGAGAAGGCACGATGAATCTAGTAAATTGATATCCCATCTTAGGAGAAAACATAGATAAAGGTTAAACTCTCAATCTAAAACACCACACTCAGATATCGGTGCTGAAATAGGAATAGTACTCAAGGTTTAACGAGTACCTAAAACCAAAGTAGGTGAAACTAGAGGATCCATACTCAGAACTGGAGGAACACCCAATATAACTAAAGGAGAACCCTTTGAGCGAGTCAGCAAATACATTAAAAACCCCTCCAATACTGGGGCAGATGAACTCTAAGGAACTAGAGTTAAACCTACACCCCCAACATTCTAAACCTAAGGTTCAGGAGAGATTCCCCTAGTTCGTCTTCTCCCTCGAGTTCGTATACAACTAGAGGCTCATATCTCTACTTTTGTAGGACCTAGTGAACACCATCTATGCAAAAAGAGTGAAACACAACTCAGATCATAAGGTATAAAATAAATTTGCATGATAAGGGATAAAATAAGAGAAGTTTCTTAAAAACATCCTTTAGCCTCTCAAAGATAGATAAGAATATCTATGTACCAATCCACGAGACTCTATTAGACATTTTGTTCTTACACCCTAAAGAACGATGAACCTAACTACTCTGATACTAATTTTCCATAACCTAAAAACAAGAGGTCATGATGGAACTTATCGTGGAGAACCTTGCCAAGTAAGCCTATCACCCAAACCAATGCTCAAGGAGGGGGGGGGGGAATAATGACCCTAAGGTAAGGGTTTTAGAATGAAGCCAAACCCTACAATATCACAAATGCAGAAAGAATTAGACCAACATACCATACATTCCCAAAACCTAGTGTCAATAGTATAAGAACTACTAATACGATCCAAAAATCCAATACAAGGACAACCAAATAGGATACAAATCTGTCTTTGAAATACAATAACGATATAGTATAATATAGATAAGATAGAAGTAAACCTTAGATGCCTAAAATCAACGACTACTTTAAAAGCTCTAATAGTCACCTGAATCAACAAAGTTAGGGCGCACTCAAACTAGGAACTAAATCAAAAAGGTGTAGTAGGCGTGAGTATGGTCCATTTGTACTCAGCAGGTATCATAGGCTAACTGAGCAAAGTAGATAATAAAACATACAAAATACACACGAAGGGCATATCACCTGCAATTAGAAAATATCCTACAATAGTAGCCCACACCGTTTGCACTAACAGTTATATAATATCCATATATAATACAATAAATCACCAGACAAGAACACGAGTATACATTTATACTACATATGATCAGAGGAAAAAGGATAACAATATATATAAAAATAGTACGTATTAGTAAGAGAAGAGAGAAATATATAGGTAATAAATCAAAACAAAATATTCAATCACATCAAAATCATAATAAAATAAATATGATAAACATGATGATGATGATGATGTAATGCATGAGATTGTCGCACAACCTTGAGACCATTGTATAGCCTTCAAGACCATGACACAATCTCTGTATACATATTTATAGAGATAAAGCTACAAGACATAGGACCCATGGAAGTTCGTCAACCTATATATAATTTATGTATCATATCTTCTCCCCAACATATCCCTCGGGGAGAGTTTTATAAAATGTCACAATATCTTCTCCCTGGCACATCCCTTGGGAAGGGGTTTTAAAAGATATTGCTAGTGTTTCTTAGTATTTTCATAGTGGTACCATTTATTTCATGATTGGGTATGATATGAGGATGTAATGATCTCAACCAACTATAATTAATATTTCCACAACCAACCAATATGCCAGTCACGTGAGCCAAATATCCACTCAATATTTCTAACCTATCATGAATTTCTAAATAATTCATATGCCAATAGAGTATCAATACATAATAACACACATTTTTTTACCATAATACGATTTTAATCAAAAAAAACACAATGATTCTCATGTATATAGGCTATCAACATCACATAGGTCACTACATGGTCACACATAATAGATAATACACTAAATCCACCATATAATATTACATATAGTCCCCCACACAAGCTTAACACAATAAGATAGCTATTTTTCATGCTTAGTTCCCACATTCTTAACATTTATTTTCTACACAAATTAACTACCCATCCTAGTCTGAAAGAGTTAAGCCATAACCTACCTTGAATACAGAAATTGATCCACTTCACTTTGATCCTAAGGCCTTAATCCTTACGAACGGATCTAAAATTAACTGAAATATTAAAATATAGCATCCATGAATCAAAAGGAAGCCAACAACACCCATATTGTCCAATTTTAAGTCGGGGTCATAACGGACCCCTGAAATAGATTTTGAAAAAGAAAGGAAAAATCATAACTTTATTTTAAAAATATGTTCTCCATATTTTGAGGAGTTTACATTTGACAACTAAAGTGAAAATGAGTCAAAAATAAGGTTCAAACAGAAGAAAAACTATTTTTAAGGTTTACAGGATAAAACCTTTGAAATTTGTACTAAAATATAGATTTGAAGTTGTTTTGAAGATGAAAATTAAGGAAAATCTAGTAATTATAGAATTAGGAACATTATTCAAGTGAAAAGATGTTGAATTGGGGCTTAATTTGAAGACATATAATTTTGAGCCTTCGAAGTCAAAATCCCCAATTTCTACTTTCAAATTCAAATTAAAATAAGAATCTAATGTTAGAGATAGAAGAAATTAGTAGAAATGGGTGTAATGGAGCTTTTCTAAGTTTAAAAATGGAGAAAGTTGCTAGAACATGATTAAGTTAAAATTAATGGTCCAAGTTAAAAAAGAAATAAATCTTTCATCATTCAATCAGTTAAGCCTCCATTCTAATGGAGGAAAAATGAGTTCCTCTATAATTACTTCCAGCTCAAATTAAACAAGAATCATATATATTAACATGTACTAATCATGATAAATAAATAAATATATGTGAGAAATGGGATCATCTATATAAATACTCCAAAACTATTCATTCCAATCTAAGTTAAACCAACTTTGCTCTATTTTTGTCAAATCAAACCAAGAACAGATCATTATTTGAGATTCTCTATTGCTATTTCAGTCCATTGTAGCACAAATTAGAGAAGAAACATATATCAACACGTAAAAAATCACAAAAAATAAAGATATACTGAAAGTTCGGTCAGCAATATAAATACTCCTAAACTATTCACCCACTTTTTGCCTCTTTATATAGTTGTTTATATAGTGAATTGTCACAGATGCATAAAGGAATTGGGTAGCAATCAGAAAAAGTAGATAGAAATACTGAGAGAGGCATTTATTGTGTAACACCCCCACTTTTGGTTGTGCAGTTATTTTTTCACCGTAAATATCCAAGAGATCCCTCTCTTTTTATGGGGAATAATCACATATCACAAAAAAATAAGTCATGTATTGACAGGGCATTAAAACATTATAGCTAATAATACCTATGAGAATGAAAAATAAAGTAATAGTACATCATAACAAAACAAGACATGACATAAAAAGGTTACAAATATTTGACCTTGTTTAATACAAAAATGTTCAACTTAAGAGAAGCAGTGATAAGAAATAAATAAAAGGTGTAATTTTGATTTCCTTGTTTGATCAGTGCAGCTTTTGTCAGAATGTTAAGCGCATAGACAAAAACTTTGGAAAAAGTGGAAAAAGAGAGTTGTCAAAAGACTACAAATATAAAGGAAAAAGGTTATTAATTGATGTCATGGACAACACTCACAAAAAGTTAATGACAAATGAAAGCCTCAAAAAGTTTGTGATAGTGAAGAGGATGATATATCAATTTCAGAATATGGATGTGAAAGTGCATCATGATCTTCAGAATATAAAGAGGAAAGTGAAGATGAGGAATGCAGGAAAATGACAGTAAAATTTGCAAACTATATTTTGCATTCAAAGCATAAAAGATAGGTTAAATTTTGTGCTAAAAGTATTAATGCAAGTTCAAGTAGCTAAACACCAAACAAATAATATCACAAGAAATGATAAAAAGAATGCAAATTGTTGAATGATGCGTGCAAGCACGAGCAGATACATCTTTAAGTCACATATATAGAAGACGATTTGAACAAAAAGCAAAGATCCACTAGAGTAGGTGCTAATACAAACTGCGGAAGTAAAAGCAGTGGTAAAGAATAAAGGGAAGTAGTGGTAAAGAATGAAGGAAATGTGTAATTTTGATTACCTTGTTTCATCAGTGCAACTATTGTTAGAATATCAAGTGCATAGACTAAAACTCATGATAAAGTGAAAAAAGAAAGTTACCAAAAAATTGCAGATATGAAGAAAAAAGCTTATTCATTCACATCACAGAATAATTGATAGACAGTTGTTTATTTATAGATTGTTTATGGTAGAACTGCCTTAAAAGATACTTACATAACCATGGATTGGAAATAAGATGAAAAATTATTGATATTTATTACCTTTATTGCAAAAAAAAAATAGATCAACCTACAAATGTGTTTACCAAGAATGAAAAAGGGCGCAATATAGATAGATGAAAAATATTATAGTAATTATATTGAAGCTATTATAAATACTGAGAGAAATAATAAGAAAGGAGTTTTTCGATGATATTTATTTCATTTTCATTGGCGCTGGTGGCTAAATTTTTTGTTTCATCTTGAGCATGCCATGTTGCTAATTTTGTTGTTCAACTTGTTCAGCAGTGGAAATGAAATCTTTTTTTGCCTTTTGCTTACTTATTTGGTGTGAGTTGTGGATGGTGTAGGAAGACAATATATTATGTCTCTTTTTTCAGTGCAGGATAAAATATAGAGTTTCTCAGCGATAAGTGTGGAAAAATATTTGTTACTTGAATTTTGAATAAATTTTGATTCAGTTTGATTTAATCATTCTACATCGACTGAGACTCATTTTGTCAAAAAATACATTTAGTTTTTCTATTTATTGAATAATTAAGTTGATGTTTATATTGGATGGTTCAATTTTTTTACCTCAATTAAAGCAAGCTCATAGATTTGTTCTATCGTAAGAGACAATAACTTTCTCCTTCTTTGTTACTAACTATCCCAATTATTGAGTGTGTGTCATCTTCAAGATTTACATCAAATTTACACTTGTTGTAATATGTGTCAATAATTTGCTTAATAAGAAGAGAAATTTTATTGATATTGTGGCTAAATTTGTATAGAATATTAGAATATAAGTATCTGGTAATCAACATATTTCATTGATCACAATTCATACATCAGAATTTTCTTTTCACAGGACTTCTAACTTCTTGTGGACATTTTGGACAGGTTAAAACGTAACAATATTTGAGGCAATTTGGAAAGGTTATTTTTGCTTCAATAATGAAAGCGTGCCCTTATGGGAGAAGGTGTTATTTACCATCACAAGGGTAGATTCTGATACAAATGAATAAAAATGATACTAATGTCTTGTTGTGATTGAATAGTGGTGATTGCCACTATTTATTCATCTACTGGAGCAGAGACTAGAGATCCAGATTGGGATGTGCTTCTTGCAGCAAAGGAGTTTAGCATTTTAATATTTTCCACAACCTTATTTGAGTTGGTATTTTAGAAATTTTAATATAATAATAAGATAGAAATTAGTACAAAGTAGAGTAGGTAAGTTGATACCATCAGTGCAGTTGTAGGCATTCTAGATAAGGTGGATCAATCTATATCGTTGTATTAAATTTTGTTATCAATAATATGCCTACACTAATTATAATAATAGTGGTGTTATTGAAGAAAGTAGAAGTTGATATGCATAAATTAATTACATTAATACAGATGATCGGATGTTGTTGAAACTGTTTAAGAAGCTTCTTGCCTTCTTCTTCTTCAGTAAGAGTTTCATCACATAATGTGAATGTGTAAACTTGCTTGCTATGTACAACAAAATAATTAATATATTGTATATTTTTATATTTTAAAGCAATAAGAATGCTGGAAAATTTGGCAAATACTTGGTGTCAATGTGTAATACCCCGAGATTCTCAACCGATAGTAGGAACATGCTTCAAGCTTGTAAGAAATAAATTATAGTGATTTGGTAGTTTTATGATCAAGTTTGATGTATATTAAGGACTCAAATACGTCCTAGCTATTAGACGAATCAAAACATCCCTTACCGATTAAATTCTTGGAAAGAATATCGGTATAGTCAACTTCAAATGAGAATATCTCTCATTATATGATGAATTTTTGAGATTATAACCCGCCAAAAGATATATAATTGAATTATCTTTCCAACGATACCAATTTCTTCCAAATCCGATATCAGAGCAATAAGTTATACCTATTTTACTCCAGCATGTCAGCCTGGCAACTAAGTGATGACATGAGTTGACTGCTTATCACAGTTCTGACGGCTTATCAGCCCATGTTACAAAACTTAGATAGAAACCCATCAACTTCAGCTCCTAGGTGACGACCTGGGATGATGGTCTATCACAGGTCTAACGGCTTATCAGCCTTGGTCGTCCGCTGAAAATTTCAGCAACTGGGAAGTGATTTTGTAGGGATATTTGGGTCTTTTTCCTCACCCTAAACCTTACCCCAATGACATAAAATGCCAAAAATACATACTTAGCTATTGTGATTTAGTTTCAAAATCTCTTAACCCTCTCTTTTTCCAAGAACAAACTTAGGATTTCTTCTCAATTAGCTTCAAGACCCCATCACACTCTCCATAAGGTAATCAAAAATTAAGATTTCCATTCCAAAACCTTCAAGAAAAGTCATTCTCTTTCAAGATTCAAGCTTTTGAGGTATGTTAGATTTTAATTCTTGGGTTCCTTTCACCGAAGAAGTTCAAGAATCCTTTTCTAAATTCAAGATTATATATTTATGAGATTGTCATGATTTTTGTGAATAAAAATTGAAGTTCATGTTGTTGATGAGTTTTAATTCATGACTTAATCTCAAAGATCCAAGCTTTGATCCTACTATGTGATGTTCATGATAAAAACTCCTTCAAGTTGTATGATATTGATGTATTCATGATAATTAAGTACAGAATCTGTGGTATAACCAAATCATGCTCCCCATATGTTTGATAGAATGCTTAAGTAAAGAGAATAGTGCCTTTTAGGTATGTTAAGCATGAAATTCCCAATTATGTGATAACTAGTACATGCCAAGCATTTGTTGAAATTCCTTAGTGAATGTATTATGATAAGTTGCATGCATTCTTATCCATGTATATTCCTTATTAAACAACTTTGAGATATTAGTATGCATACCCTATACATTTACAAGTTTATGACATTCAAGTGATTGACGAGATATCGTATTGATTATGTTGTGAGTGAAAGTACATTGTCATGATATTCAAGTGTGGTCCTATATTATTTATTTATGCTATCGAGTCCTAAAGGTATTTATACCTGAAAACTTAGCTGTTTGTTTAGAGCTGAGTCAGTCTCAAGATAATCTCAGTCGTGCTATGATTAGTAGAATTCAGTCAGCTACAGAACTTAAGAAAATTTAGTAATCTCAGTACTAGTTCAATCCAGTCTCCGTATCAGTCTAACTCAGTTCCTTACTAGTTCTAACCTCAGTAGTATTCAGAATTCAGTTCAGATTTCAGTAAAGCTTAGTAAGTTACAGAACTCAATAGTATTCAAACAGAAAGTAGAATTTTGAAGTGTTTCATCAGACAACGGAATCAAGTGAACTCAGTTAGATCAGTCAGGTAAGATGATCAATAATAGATTTAGCTTAGTCTAATACAGTTTAAGAATCATTTCAGTGTCTTTCAGTTGGGAGTAGGAACTAGCACCGAGCGAGTGCAGGGACGTCGGCTTCCCCGTTAGAGAGGTAGAGTCATTTATTAGTCCCTGAACTCTAGAATTGTGTATCCAGTGCAGGACCAGGATTCACCCATTAGATTAAGGCTTGACTACCTTCTAGGAGTCACCTGATGCCTTAGGCTTGACTTTCTGTTCAGGGTCACCCGTTAGAGAGGCTTGACCATAGTAGTGTCTTTACCTATGGCATGGTACTGACACCATTCCAGCTGGGGTTGCAGGTTGGACCCCACTAGTTCAGATCAGGGCATGTCAGTTAAGTGAGAACTCCCATAGTTTCAGCTTCAGATTCAGTCTCAGTCAAGAACTCAGATAGTTCTCCATATCTAAGACCGTCAGATATGGTCAATAGCTCAGTGAGGAACTTAGATAGTTCCATAGATTCAAAGATCACCCGTTAGGTAGGCTTGATCTCAAACTCAGTCAGTTATTATCTTTATTTGTAGATTCAGAGATCACCCGCTAGACAGGCCTAATCTTAGATATAATCCATCATCATCACTATTAGTAGATTCAGAGGTCACCCGCTAGATAGGCCTGACCTCAGATATAGCCAATCATTATTATTATGAATAGATTTAGTTATTCAGTATTCCAGAGTTAGTGAACTCAAATGTTAGTAGTAGCAAACTCAGTTGTCAGAAGTTTAAGTACTCAGAGGTTAAAATTCAGTGTTACTATAATTTCAGTTATAGTGTATGTATTTATGCATGTATCCTCATTTAGTACTCTTATGTTATCCAGTTAGGTTATGTTCATGTATAAGCCCTTACATTCAGCCTTACCTTATCTAGCATACCAGTATATTCAAAGTACTCATGCATACTTTTCTCTTGTGCTATGGTGTCTTATACCATAGGTTCAGACGTATGGGATCCAAAACATCCTTATTAGTCCAGACTCAGTCAGCAGCAATAGATGTAGCAGTGAGTCATCATCATTCGAGGATGCTTCTTATTTCAGTATTATATTAGATTCTATTTATTTTAGTAGACGGAGTTAGTTGGGGACCTGTCCCTTCAACTCTTTATTCAGACAGTTTAGAGACATTCAGGCTATAGTGTTTTCAGACAGATGTATCAATATTTAGTTTTTAGTATTGAGTATTTTAGATATTTTGAACCTTATGGTAATTTTTTTACCAGTTTTCTGCATTATTCAGTATCTCTATACAGTTATTGTAGTGCTTGAGGGTTAGCTTGTGGTTCTTTGGTATCATGAGCACTGTGTGGTATCCCAGTTCCAAAAAATTAGGGCGTTATATAATGACAATGAGGTCTTGCAATTTTTTTTGAACGCTTGTAAAATATCTTGGTGGAAAGCAGTTGACAACTATTCCTAGTACATCTACTGAGGGAAGAAAACATGTTAAATTGTGTTGAAGCATATATTTAGTGGTACAAAAAGTAAAATCATCATATCGTATTCTGCACTCTTAAGTTGTTCTTTGATAGCTCGGGAGGCTTGATTGTTGATATCCTGAAATAATGTAATATTGACCATTCTGGGTGGTGAAAACTTATTTTCATCTGGGTCATCTCTACCAATTGGATCAACAATGGTATTTTTATCAATAATCCATTTAAATGTATGCAAAGATCTTTCATATATCAATATTGGTTGTTATACGCGTGCACCTGTTATCCAATACATATGGAATAGTTAAAACATATCTTGATAAGGGGGGATATCATCACCATAGACAATTGCTTTTATTTGGTTGTCCTAAAGATAATTTCATGGGTAATAATATAAGAGACAAACATAAGGAAAGTACGTAGTTTATTTGATTTTCAAAATAGGAAGTTACCTGTTCATCTTGAAAGATTATGTTCATATATATTATTTTTCATTATCTACCTTTTCCTGGCCTGCAGATATCTTTTACTTGCACCTTACATATTTAGTCTAATATTTCAGGAGTGATTGTATGTAAATTTAGTCTTTCTTCCATCTTTTTTTAGCCTGCAAAATAATTAATGATGATTAACATAATAAATAATCAAAATAAAGGGGCAATAGTATATGAGAAACACAAATA
Source organism: Capsicum annuum (assembly GCF_002878395.1). Classification (NCBI taxonomy): domain Eukaryota; kingdom Viridiplantae; phylum Streptophyta; class Magnoliopsida; order Solanales; family Solanaceae; genus Capsicum; species Capsicum annuum. Next base: position 96,773,124 of record NC_061121.1, read on the forward strand.
TCAGTATGCATTGATTTATTGCCAGGTAACAATGGTAAATTTCTTTCAGTTGGGGAACTTGTGATTTGGTCAAGATGCATTTGGATGGCATATCTTTCTTGTTCACTAGCCAACAAAGAGGGGACATTGACTTCTAGTAATATTTACAACACTTTACTCTCTTAGATTCTTCTTTTGACATAATAAATAATGCTTGGAGAATCCTCAATTGATTTTGCAGCAAGATATGAACATATGCCAGTTTAAATCACTATAATGATTGTGATTGAGCATTCACATCAAGAGAATGTATCTATCTTCTATTAGTGTAATTTGTTTTCCAAGCACATTATTAAAAATCTATTGTCAATTGAGAATTGTTCTTTTTAATTCCAACTTTATATTAGTTGATATAATGTTTGATGTTGCTTTTGTGTTTACTATTTAATTCTTCAAATTAGAAATGTTGATGTGAAAATTAATTGTATCGTCTCTTCCCACATGAAGTAAAAATAAAATAGATATATGGTAGCATCACATACGAAATATTTTTTATGGAGGCATCCTATATCAAATATTACTCCTCTACAATTGTAGGCTAAATAAAGACTACAGTACTATGAATTATGATTTACCAATAGAAATAGAAATTCCAAATCAATAAGATAACTTAGAAGGCTTACAAAATTCATCTCTGCAAGATTTTGCAGTGGACTACAATGTTTGGTAAGCCATGTGAAATCACATACTATTTGAAACTGATCAAGTTATTATATTTTTCAACTAATAATAAATGGGTAGTACATGTTTTCTATGTGAGGAGGGCGTTACAAAAACTTAGTGTATTTGTTTAAGGAATGTATCTGGACCACTGAAGTGAAAGGTAAGTTAGCAATCTAGTCGCTTCCAGTTTCAGCAGCTATAATCGGTGATGATACTAAGGCTTTGAGTACTGAAGTTTCACCTAGTACATAAAGTAACTACCACAGTTAAAGGGGTAGTGAATATGATAATAGCAATAAATATACTATATCAGAGAATCCCTAACTAAGTATTTGTTACCACATACATCTTAGTCTGCACATTAGAGAAATATAATGGGATCAAAATGTTTTGCTTTATGATGTCATAACTTTTTTAGGCAAAATAGACCAATCTTGTAGCAAGTAATAAGAAAAGAAAGAACAATAAATGGGGCATGGGTAACAACCAACTCCCTTTTTTGACAAGTATAATAATGTGGAAATTGAAGAAGTTCTAAAAGTAAAGGAAATAACATCAGAAGTTGGAAATCTATCAATCAAGCTTTTTCAGTTCCCTTTATATAGAATGTTTTGTGTATTAGGTTGTTTGTATAAAATGTTTCATCTATTAGATTGTCCTTTACTTTTTATTGTTGGTTTCTTATATCTAGTTGTGTTTCATATGTGTGTATGGTGTATGAAATCTTTGTCTCACAAGTTAAAGGCAATTTTCGATAGATCCTAAGCTTAAAAACCACCTATATAAGATGAACAAAATATATCTAGATCGGGAATACCTTAATCCTCATGAACTTTTTTTTGTATTTGAGAAAAATAGTACACAGATTCGAAACTCGGTGGACAGTGAATTATTCCTTCCTTAATTCTCATGTTGAATTCTGCTATTTACTGCTTATGAATTATATTTGCCAGCAGATAACAAATAATACAATCAATTTGCATGATAGCACAAACTACTGCATATCTTGGTTGATCTACAAAGAACAACAATAAACACAATGCGATACCACCCATAGTGTATTGTAATACCCAGGTTTTGGCCTCTAAAAATTTCATGTGTATTGAGCTCACTAACTAGGCGACGACTCACGCGATGTGTCATTATTACTCATCATGAGTTATATGGTGCCAATCGTATCTTAATTAGTAAAGATTGCCCAGGTTTCTGTTTGGATTACACTACGACCTTACCATTGGTATGGTGTGGTCGTGAGTCATAGGGTGTGACTCATGACCAAACCAGTGGAGGTAGTCCTAGGTACTACCCAGACCACGAGTCATGGTGACAACTTAGGACCTGTGACTACGAGTCATTACTCAACCCGTAGTGACTAGGATTTATTTTCTTACATGTTTTACATTAAAGGTAATTCGGTCTTTTCCCTTTCTTTACACTATTCCAATTACATGAAAAATTTCCTTAGCTTTATTTCCACCCATTAAACATAACATAACCACTCTCTTCTATCTCAGATTCCCCAATCAAGATAAAGGCTAGGGTTTCTGGGGATTGGTCATCTAGGGCACAAAGTGTGGTTTTTTAAAAAATTCTTGGTGGTTTTAGGCATCTATCTCTTCCCTAAACTTGTATTTTAACTCGACATTCAATGGCTTAACATTCATATAATGTTTGGTTTTAGAATTTGGGTTGATGGTTTTGGATAATTATTGTTTAAATGGTATTCTTATGGCTTACATGTATTTGTTTATGCTATATGGATGGATTTTGGAACTCATCTGGTGCATGGGCATGGTGAATGGAATGCAGGTCGTGGATTTCCCTAAATTTATTGTTTATTGTTTCGAATTGGTATTAACCTCAACCCACTTGCATAACTGATTTTGAAATATGAAAAATTACATAGTTTTGCACACTTTACTAAGATATTTTATTGTGTTAATGTCTAAATGGATAAAATGATTTTGAAAGGCCTTGATGGCTATGGACTAATTTGAAATTGGAACTTTGGAGTCTTATGGCTAATTTGTTTGGTTTGGCATAATAGAATTAGCTTGCAAGCATAATTAATTAGTATGACGATACAATTCAGTAAATGCCTAAATGGATGACTCCTTGGTTAATTGGATGGTTTATGTGTAAATGTTTTAATTGGGATTAAAAAGGATTGTGAAGCTCATCATAGAAGGTAGAGGTCCTGGGGGAACCGATACTAGAACCACGTTTACCGGTGTGGGGGCTTTGGTGGCAGTATGCATAGTTCACACTTCATATATATATATATATATATATATATATATATATATATATATTTACAACACCGAACCACACACGCAAGTGTACGTGGACTTATCAAGTAGTAAAGTGGCCTTCAAGAAGCAAAGTATCGATCCCACAAAGACTTGATTCAACAACAATTCTATTTTAGTTCACAATTTTGATTTAGTTAATGCAAGCATAACCAAAAAATGAGTTTGTAATTTATAACTAGAGAAAAGTAAACAATGTGTAATGTAAAGATCTTGAAACAATCAATAGGAGAAAAACCAGGGTTAAAGCCCCTTGAACAATCATACTATGTTATTTAATTTCATTAGTTAACTTTCTTATCTTGGTTGTTGATTCGTAGGGTTAATTGCATGATCATGGTCTCTCGACCTCCAATCATTTACCTAATTTGGACATTACAACTACATCATTAAGTGGGGTTGTAATAATCCAATTAAGTATTTTAAAGCTATCATCTACGTTTGAATCAAGTAAGGCATCTAAGTACAGACATCCCTGTCCTAGTTGCTAAGTTCAATTCTTTATTTCATTAAAGAATAAAAACCTATACTTTGTTTATTCCCATGTTCTATCTCTCTGTTCCCTTTTCCGAGTTTACAAGGTTGACAATTGATGTATTCTAAGGTTCGTGAACCATTAAAATAGTTAAAACAAGAATAAACAAACAACCACGAATGATAAGCAAAACAAACAAACTTAATTCAAAACAATCATACTCCTGTTCTTGGCTTCAACCCCGAAAAGAGGGTTTTTTAGCCACTCACAGTCATAATCAACATCCAAATAATTGTATGAATGATTAAAATCATAAATAAAGCTAAATTGAAGAAATATAATCCTAAAAAGAAGTTATGATAGCCTCCAATGTTGTTCCAATCGATCTAGTGGTTCCAAGATGTCCAAAACATGTTTTAAGACGTTATATTTATAGTATACAAGTCATAACCCCACTTTGATTAGGTTTCCACGTCATTCTTATTCAGCAAGGCAAAATTATCCCATTTTTTGTCATCAATCCATCGCGCCATAGTGTCAAATGCCATCATTGGGCACCAAATTCCATAACAGGGCACTTTTTTCTGATTTTGGTCCTCAATGAGAAAATTGTTATCGTGTTGAACCACTATTTTTGGACAATTGTGAATTATCTTATCATCATGATGCGGTGGAATCATGGAGAGCTACTAGTTTTTGACAAATGTGATTTTATCTTCCTCCGCGATACGCTGAGCTGTGGACTTCAAAAAACTGGCAACTGGACTTTTACCACGATGCGGTAATATCGCGCCCTCATTCTAGAATTTGATAATTAGGAACTGGCTCATCACCGAGACGCGGTGATATCATGGTACCTCACTAGTTTTTGACAAACACTATTTTGTCCCTCTTCACGATGAGATGACTACAAAAATCAGAAGTTTCGACTTCCAACTTGCCTTTCTAAGCTATGTTTCAATGCTTTTGTTTGCTCCCTTAACCCTTGCATATCATTAATGTGTCCAATCACGTCTAATTCATCATAATTTAGTCCTGCAAACACTAACCATGTCCATTAGATAAAGAATGCACTTAAAGCTCAATTACACTCAAAATAGCACATTATATCTCTTAGAACAAGTCCAAATATGAGTGAATATTGGTGATTGGACATATAAATAAGCCCAAGATCACCACCCCACACTTAAAGCCTTCTTCAACCTCGAACAACTCTTAACTATAAACACCATGAGCTGGAAAACCTCCACACTTCTACTACAAACAAGAAATTCAAGTTAGCACTATAATGACTCCATGGAATGCAAGTTTACAACACTAGGCATGTTATACACAATTGAAAGCTCAAGAACACTACTCTAAAACATCACAGCCTCAATAATTGTCTAACCTAGTTGGCAAACTCATGCTTATTATTCAATCAATGACATCACATGAATCACCCATATTCATGAAACATGTGCCCTCACAAAAGAGAGTTACCCATAATCACTCACAATAATGCAATTTATAACAATGGGTACAAGAATCAAATTACGCTCACTCTCACAAGGAATTCACAAGTGACACATAATGAACCATAGGCTTGCCCTTAGTGTAGTGCTCCACTAATACCAGAGTGTTAAATTTAGGATTAAATAGGTCTTTTCCAGGTTATAATATAGGCTAAGGGATGGGTTGGAACTATTTGGGAATGGTGACTAACCTCTCTAAACTCTTTAATACACTGAATTATACATTTAAAACCAATCTCCAATAACCAAATTACTCCTCTTCCATCCACCCATCACCTTTATTTTGCCCTATTTCTTTTAAGCATTTTCATGAACAATTGGTGGACGTTTTGTTTATTCCTTCAAGATTTAATTTTTATCATTTTCTACAATCATGGGAATATTTATAACACCATTTAATCACTCCCAACCACCACATATCAATTATCAACACCAATAACTATTACCTCGGGGCATCAATTTCACCTTTTTCTTCTTTAATTTCTCTAACTCCTTACTAAATCAATTTTTTATTAAAGCACTTAGGAGCTTTTGGATCAACTTAAGGTCCATCAAATAAGGGGATTAGGATACATATAAGGCTACAAAATAAAATAAGCTAAAGGATTAATGGGGTTTAACTAGGATAATGCACAAGGGGTAGGACAAATAGAAGATATAAAACAAGGCTATCAAAGAAATGCCTAAATTATCTCCTAAACTCACATTCTTTATTTTGGTTTGCACACACACCGGGCATGTTCTAGTCATCACATGCAACAAGGAATATACAAAATCCTCACATCACACATGACACATGTTTAACTCACATAGGATCATCATAGACTCTTAACCAAATAATAGCATAAATTCAAATTTAAGCCAACAAGTACAAGAGTCAAAAGCTTTGAGCCTAGGAGTCTCAAAAGTAGCAATTCACTTATTCCACATGCTTTTACCAAACAAAACACTTACACCATACAACTAAAACTAGCACCAAAAAGAATATCTTACACCAAAAAAAATTAAATTGAGCCAAAATTTAGGAATTTCCCCACCCCACACTTAAAAATCTACTTTGTCCCCAAAGTGACTTTAAAAGTAAGAGATATAAATACTTCCTGAGGACACTAGGACTAGCTAGTAGTATATTTTTGCATAAAGGGGGTCTAGGAGACCCCATACTCAGTTTTTGCCATGCTTTTTAGCTTAGGTTTTCGGTACTCAGACTTCCTATTAACCTGCGACTCAGTCAAAAACAAAAACTATGTGAAATAAAAACTAAAAACTAAAGAGAAATCATACCTACTTAACTTGGGTTGCCTCCCAAGCAGCATCTAATTTAATGTCGCGGCACGTCCCAACTCAACTCAATTGTATTCCTTCATCTTTTTACTCCCTTTTGGAAGCCATTGTCTCATGCATTTCTGATTGCTTGAGTTTGAACTCTCAAGGTCAATATCTTTTTCACCTTTCATCATGTTGGGAAGCAGTAGTTTCAGCTTAGGCCGCTCAATCAAGTAATTCAAAGAGGTCTTTTATAGACTACCCGCCCCACACTCATCCCTTTCAATAATATCAATCATACATAAATATTTAAAATTGGATTTTTATTGGGTTCTTTGTAAACATCAAATACCACCTCTTCATCATCTACCCTCATTTTGAGTATGCCTTCTCTGACATCAATCAACGCTCCTCTAGTTATTAAGAATAGACGCCCTAAGATAATTGGTACCTGTTCGTCTACCTCAAAATCAAGAACAATAAAGTCAGCAAGAATAACAAATTTACCAATATTTATTAGGACATTCTCAATGATTTCTTCTGGATATGCCATGGATCCGTCTGCTAGATGCAAAACCACCTTGGTCGATTTAGGCTTTCCTAATCCCAATATATCAAACAAAGATAGGGGCATCAAATTTATGCTCTCCCCTAAGTCACTCAATGCATGGACCATTTTACTCCCAATTTGGATAGGGAGAGTAAACTTTCCCGGATCTCTTAATTTCTTGGGGATTTTCTATGTCATTACCGTGTTACACTCTTCATTGAGTGTTATCTCCCTTACATTCTGTAATTTCACCTTATTATCCACCACATCCCTTAAGTACTTTGCATACTTGGGCATACCCTGCAAAACATCTAATAAAGGTAAGTTAATGTGAAGCCCTCTGAACGTGTCAAAGAACTTCTTAAGCATTACATCCTCCTTCTCTTTCATGTGTTTTTTAGGAAAGGGTAGTGGTGGCATCTTCTTCACTTCTTCTGCAACAACTTTTTCTTTGAAGTACTCAGACTTCCTTAATTTTTTAGCAACTTCTTCATCTACCTATTCAGTCACCACATCAGCATCTACCTTCTTAGTTGTCTTTAGAGGTTCTCTTTGAAGCATATTACTACTTCTCAAAGTGATTGCCATGACCTGCTTTGGATTTTTTGTATCTTCTAGCAAACCACCTTATGGCCTAGTATTTAATGCTTGTTGTATCTATCCAATTTACAACTCTAAGCTTCTCTAGGCCATTTGCTAATTTCTTATGTCCACAGTCAACTATGCTTGATTAGCAAAAAGCTACTTCAACATCTCTTCCATGTTTCTTATTGACTGATTAGTTTAGGCCTGTGGCTATGGAATTTGCTCTTGTTGTGCGTTCCAAGGCTGATTCCTCCACTTTATGTTGTAGGACTTATCATAATTTGGTCTTTGTGCATTGCCCATATACATTACTGATTTTGGATTTGAAGCACACATGGCCACAAAATAGCTACTATTTTTGCATACCTCACACCAACCACCCATTTACTAAACTACATTAACCGTCGTGGTAGGCTGTGGAGATCCTAATTTTAGATTGCTGAATTGAGTGTTTATCATATTTGGCAATGCTGCAACCTGAGCTGATAAGGAAGTGAACTGGTCCACCTCTAATATACTTATAATCATTTTGTGTCACTTCTAGAATCTGAATGCCATTTTGGATTTCCTTGCACAATGTAGTTCAACAATGTGTACAGCTCATCATACGTCAATTCTAGCACTTGATCACATGCAACTGAATCTAGCAAAATCTTTGTATTATGATCAAGAGTTTCTATAAATATAAGTAAGTACCTCATTGGACTATTGGTGGTGTGGACAATCCCAAAGAAGAGCCTTAAAGCATTCCCAAGCATGATAAAGGTTTTCATCTGACTTTTTCTTAAAACTCACTATCTCACTGCGAAGTCTCACAATCTTGCCAGATAGGAAAAACCTTATAAGGAATTTTCTAGTTAAGCCATCCCATGATGTGATTGAATTCATCGGCTCCACATTCAACCATATTTTTGCTTTCACCAATAGTGAATGGGGAAATAATGTCAGCCTCACATAATCTATATTCACCTCAGTCGGAATGAATGTGTCAATAAGCTCAATGAAGTTCTGCAAATGGACTTGTGGATCCTCGTATGAAAGCCCTACAAATTATCCACTGCTGATTAGAAATTTCACCATGTTGTACTTTAACTTGAAATTCCCCCCAGTAGCCGATTTTTGAATTGGGGAAGTCAAGTTTGTCGGAAGCGGGACTACCACTTCCCTAACTTTCCTACATGCTACTTTTTCCTCAACCATTGGAGTAGGAGTTACTTGGCCTTCTTTTATTTGCCGAAATTGGAGAAGATGAATTACATCTCTCCTTCGCTGGTGGAAGTGTTGTTCAGGTTCGGGGCTTGGTTCAACCAAATCCCTATCTCTTGCCAGTTTCCTAACCTTAAAACCTATTTTCTGCAATCACAAAACCAAGACCAAGCCTAAATATACCAAATAAATCTAAAAACAAAACTAAAATAAATAGTTGCCAAATAACAAGTCTCAAGCAACGGTGCAAAAAACTTGACAGTGCCAAAGCGTACACGCAAGTTTACATGGTCTTATAAAGTAGTAAAGTGACCTTCAAGAAGCCAAGTATCGATCCCACAAAGACTTGATTCAATAATAATTCTATTGTAGTTCACAATTTTGATTTAGTTGATGCAAGCGTAATCGAAAAGAGAGTTTGTAATTTATAACTAGAGAAAAGTAAATAATGCATAATGTAAAGATCTTGAAACAATAAATAGGAGAAAAAATAGGGTTGAATCCCCTTGAACAATCATACAATGTTATTGAATTTCATTCGTTAACTTGCTTATCTTGGTTGTTGATTCATAGGGTAATTACATGATCATGGTCTATCTACCTCTAATCGTTTACCTAATTTAGACATTACAACTACATTGTTGAGCGGGGCTGTAATAATCCAATTAAGTATTTTAAAGCTATCATCCTACGTTTGAATCAAGTAAGGCATCTAAATACGTTCATGTCCTAGTTGCTAAGTTTAATTCTTTATTTCATAGAAGAATAAAAACTCATACTTTGTTTATTCCCATGTTCTATCTCCCTATTCCCTCTCCTAAGTTTACAAGGTTGACAATTGATATGTTCTAAGGTTTGTGAATCCTTAAATAGTTAAAACAAGAATAAACAAACAACTACTAATGATAAGCAAATCAAAAAAACTTAATTCAAAATAATCAAACTCTTGTTCTTGGCTTCAGCCCCAAAAAGAGGGTTTTTTAGCCACTCATAGTCATAATCAACATCCAAATAATTATATGAATGATTAAAATCATAAATAAATCTAAATAAAAGAAATAAAACCCTAAAAAGAAGTTATGGTAGCCTCCAACATTGTTCCAATTGCTCTAGGGGTTCCAAGATGTCAAAAACATGTTTTAAGACGTTATATTTATAGTATACCTGTCATAACCCCACTTGGATTAGGTTTCCACATCATTCTTGTTCAGCAAGGTAAAATTATCCCAATTTTTGTCATCAACGCATTGCGCCATAGTGTTAAATGCCATCACTGGGCACCAAATATCATAACTGTGCACTTTTTCCTGATTTTGGTCCTCAACGCAATGCAGTGTTATCGCGTTGAGCCACTATTTTTGGAAAATTATGAATTAGCTTATCACTATGAAGTGGTGAAAACATAGAGAGCTACTGGTTTTTCACAAATACAATTTCATTTTCCTCCGTGACGCGCTGAGCTGTGAACTTCAAAAAACTGGCAATTGGACTTCTACCACGACGTGGTAATATTGCACCCTTATTTTTGAATTTAAAAATCAAGAACTAGATCCTCACCCGACTTGGTGATATCATGGTACCTTATTGTTTTTTGACAAATATCATTTTGTCCCTCTCCGCGATGCGGTGACTATAAAAATTAGAAGTTCATACTTTCGGCTTGCCTTTATGAGCTATGTTCCAATGATTTTATTTCCTCCCTTTACCCTTGCATATTATTAATGTGTCCAATCACGTCTAATTTATCACAATTTAGTCCTCCAAACACTAATCATGTCCATTAGATAAAGAAGGCACTTAATGCTTAATTCCACTCAAAATAGCACATTATAGCTCTTAGAACAAGTCCAAATATGGGTGAATATTGGTGATTGGACATATAAATGTTCCCAAGATCATATATATATATAAATATATTATGAGAATGGCTAATATCATAGATTCCCTGTCCTTTCCTTGAATTTCTTTGGTTTATGCGACTAACACGAACTGGGCCCTTTCGATGGGGAGAGCCAAACCCATATAGCTCATGGGTGTTTTTAGTATGGTTTGAGCTACACGGTCTAGGATAATGATTTTAAATATCATTCTAGATCTTGTTGGCTATCCAATCATTTTGTATATATGTATGTATGCTTGTATGTAAATATGTACATTGAGTTTGGACATGATTTTGAAATAGCATTATTTTATCCCTATCCTAAGTAACATTCTATCACTTACTCTACTAATCATCCTAGGATGCTACATTGTTTAATAATGTAGGGTACGAAGATAAATCTCATACCCCTCTACAGTGTTAGATGATCTGGTTCATCGATTGGTTTTTGGTCAAGTGGTGAGCTTTTTTCTTTTAGAAAACTTGGTCATTCCATCAGTTTTTTTCTAGATTGTTGAGTTAAAGAGTTCACATTAACATTATCATTGTCATTTTCACTATCATGGTCGGGGGCATGTCCCAACCTAGTTTGATATTTAGATTGGTTTAGAGGCTTTTGTGGGCATGTATGGGTTGGATGGTGTTGTTGACTCTTAGAGCTTATTCTATAGTTACATTAACTATTTTATATTTATTCTCTTGTTGTCTTCCTCTTTGTTATTATTAGGATTTTACTCAGTTGAATAAGATATGGGGGTGGTCTCTGGTCCTTGGTGGGCTTGAGATACCCATCACGACTAGACCCAGGTGGGGTAATGACAAGCTTGGTATCAGAGCTAGGTTCAGATTCATTGGGTGTCCATAAAGCTTAATCGAGTAGAGTCTCTATTATGTGTGTGTAGCTTTCCACACTTCTAAGGGTGAGGCAATAAGACATCCAGGAATATTTTTTTTTTGTGTTCTATTTTTGGGCTGTAGAGTCTGTTATCTTGAATTTCCCTAACTCCAATTTACTCATATCTTAGATCATGCCTTCTTGAAGATCTACTTTTTAGAGAAACTCTGCAAGACCCTTGGTCCTACCTGAGGATAATATGGATGGAACTCACCCTACGTATAGAGTGCAGACCCGGTCTAGAGTCCCTGCTCCTGATCATACTATCTCTCATGGAGTTTTACTAGTTCCCACTAGTCCTCCTCAGAATTCTTGGGCTGATGATACTCATTCCCCAATTCCTCAGGGTGGCATCTCTAATATGGAGTTCCATTGGTCCATTTATTTGCTTACTCAATTGGTGACCTCTCAGTCTGTTCAGTCGGACCATGTTAGTTCTGTTGCTCTTTCTTTTGAGATCACTACAGTTGGGTAATTTATGAGATTGAATCCCCCAATCTTTACTCGCTCTAAGGTTGAAGAGGATCCTCAAGGATTTATTGATGAGATAGAGAAGATATTTAAGGTAATACATGCTACTGATGTAGGGGGTGTGGAGTTTGTTGTATATCAATTGAAAGGCGTGGCATACCAGTGATATGAGGAGTGAGAGCAATTGAGGGGAATGGATAAATAGTAGGCTATGTGAAAGGAGTTCTTTGGTGCATTCCTTGATCATTTTTTTCCTCAGGAGTTGAGGGAAGCTAATGCATAGGAGTTTGTAAATCTGAGGTATAATAAGATGAGTATGAAGGAATATGCCTTGAAATTCCATTATTTTTCTCACTACGTTTCGAATTTAGTGTCTATCATGAGAGCTAAAATAAGGAAGTTTGCTTTAGATTTGTCTCGTGAGTTGGTATTAGAGTGTAAGGCTATGATGTTGAACAATGAGATGAATATATCAAGACTTGTGGTTTACATATAGCATGTTGAGGATAAGAAAAAAAGTAAGAAGAAATGGGAGAGAGGTAGAATAAAAATTTTAGGTATTCAGAATAGCATATAAATTAGCAGAACAGTAGAAGAGATGGTAGGAATTGGAGCAAGAAAAAACTTAATGAAATTCTGGTTCATATTCATCAGTTAGTGATCCTTATACTAATACATTTGGTGATTGTTTCTTTTAGGCTAACAGTGGTTTTAAGGCATAGGATGCCCAATCTCATGATAGTGGAGCTCAGTCAGCCCCCCACACCTTCTTTGTTGATTTTTCAATCTACTTTACCAAGGTTATTGTAGTAAGGGAAGAAATTAGTGCTTTAACTATGGTTATATTGGTCACATGTAGTGGGATTACCCTATGGCTAAGGTATCCACTGGGGCAAATAAAGTTCTAGTCACCACTTCTTCAGCTTTTGTACCAAAAGGTGCTATTTTTGATACCGACACTGGTTGGAATCATTATTATACTCTTGCCACCCATAAAGAATCTAATGTATCTCCTTATGTTGTCACTGGTATGTTAAATCTCTTCTCTCATAATGTGTATTGTCTTCTTGATCCAGGGTCCACCCTTTCTTATGTGACCCCATATGTAGCTGTGTATTTTGGTTTTTATCCTTAAAGTATTTTTAACCCTTTTTTTTATCTACTATGGTGGGTAAATCTATTGTGTCTAAAAAAATCTATAGGGATTGTATGGTGTCTATCTTTCATAAGGAGACTCTAGTGGATTTAGTAGAGCTTGATATAGTAGACTTTGATGTAATATTGGGGATGAATTTGCTTCATTCGTGTTATGTTTCTTTGGATTATAGGACTCAAAAAGTCAGTTTCCAATTCCCTAATGGGAGAGAAGTTCCTTAGCACCTAACGGGAGGTTTATTTCTTATCTTAGAGCCCAAAAGTTGATTTCCAAGAGGTGTCTTTATCATTTGGTTTGAGTTAAAGATTCTAGTCTTGAGGTTCCCTCTTTGCAATCTATCCCTGTTGTCGATGAGTTCCTGAAGTGTTTCCCGTATATTTTCCTGTCATTCCTCCTGATAGGAAAATAGACTTTGGTATTAGTCTTCTATCGAATACCCGTCCTATCCCTATTCCTCCTTATAGAATGGCCCCAACTGAATTAAAAGAGCTAAATAAGTATTTAAAGAATCTCCTTAATAAGGATTTTTTTTGACCTAGCATTTCACTATGGGGTGCTCCTGTGCTTTTTGTGCAAAAAAAAGATGGGTCTCTTTGGATGTTTATAGATTATCGACACCTGAATAAGGTAATAGTGAAGAATAAGTATTCTCTTTCTAAGTTTGATGATCTTTTTTACCACCTTCAGGGTGCTATATGCTTTTCTAAGATTGACCTTTGTTCGGGCTATTATCAATTGAAAATTAGGAAGGATGATATACACAAGACTATTTTCCAAACATGGTAGGGTCACTATGAGTTCTTAGTTATGTCATTTGGATTGACTAATATTTTGACTGCTTTTATGGATCTTATGAATCGGGTTTACATTTAGTTTTTGGACTTGTTTGTTATAGTCTTCATTAATGATATCATGGTGTACTCTAAGAGTGAGGAGGATCATGCCAAACACCTTTGCATTATGGTTTAGACTCTTAAGGATTAGAAGTTGTATGCTATATTTTCTAAGTGTGAGTTTTGGTTGAATGTTGTGATTTTTCTTGGGCATGTTATTTCTAGTAAAGGGATCAAAGTGGATCCATAGAAAGTTGAGGCAGTTTTGAGATGGCCGAGACCCACGACTCCAATCATATTCAAAGCTTCCTGGGCTTGGTTAGGTATTATAAGAGGTTTGTTGAGAGCTTTTCATCTATTGTCGCACCGTTGACAAAGTTAACTAAAAAAAAAGTAAAGTTCTTATTGTTCGATACTTGTGAGGGTATATTTGAGAAGTTGAAGGATAGGCTGACTTCTATGCTAGTTTTTACCTTACCCAAGGGTACAGATAGATTTAGTATTATGATGTATCTCGTGTGAGACTAAGTTGTGTCTTATTGCAGCAAGGTTGTGGCTTATGCTTCTAGGCAGATAAAGGTTCAGGAAAAAAATTATCAGACTTATGATTTAGAGTTAACGGCTGCGGTATTTGCTTTGAATATTTAGCGCTATTATTTATATAGGATGCATGTAGACATCTATTCGGATTATAAGAACTAGCAGTATGTATTTTACTCAAAAGTAGTTGAGTTTTTGGTAGAGGCAATGGCTTGAGTTGCTAAAGGACTACGATGTGAGTCTTCACTATCATTCATGAAAAGCTAATGTGGTTATTGATTCTCTTAGCAGGTTGTCCATGGGGAGTTTATATCATATGGATGAGGATAAATAAGGACTAGTGAAGGATATTCACTGATTGGCTAATTTGGGAGTTTATCTTTTGGATTCTAAGGATGGAGGGGTGATTGTTCACAAAGTGGTTAAATTATCTCTTGATGCTGAGCTGAATAAAAAGAAAGATTTGGATCCCATTCTTATGTAGATTAAGGATGATACTGGATAGCAAAAGATTATGGCCTTTAAGATTAGTGGTGATGGTATCCTTATGTACATAGGTAGGTTGTGGTAATGACCCTTTTAGGTCATTATCTGCATTCTTGCTTATTTTTTATTATAGAGATTCTCCATAGCTTTCCTAATTCATTAGTGACTTGCAAGAATCGATAGTTTGGTTACTTACCGATTCGTTTGATTTTTAGAACCACTATACCAATTTGAAGTCGTCGTTGGTTCTAATTGACCACTGAGAAAAAACTTTAGTAAAATTATCTTTAATGAGAAATTTGACTTCGCCAATGCATCTGAAACGTCAAAATCTATGTGGTTACATATCTCATTTTCTCAAAACGGACTCCAAATGCATCTCGAGGCATTGGGTAAAGCTGGAAACCAAGTTCCAAGCTTGTCTGGCATAGAGAGATATACAGCGACCGTGGTGTGAGGGCTGCAAAGACGGTGCCATAATTGCAGCCAAGTGGGGTCCGTGACCACAAGATTGGAGACCTGGGTAAGCCTATTTAAAGGTTGTATTGCCCGAAATTTTAGCAATTTTGTGCCTCTTGACCTCTAACCCAAATCGAGTGCAAAAATCTTCAAAGTGAGTCCTCTGGGTTGATTAAGAGCTTGAATAACTTGTGTAATCCATTTTTGCTACAAATCAAAGGTAAGATTCCTTCTAGTTTGGTGTTAATTTCTTTATTTCTAGACCCAAAACCCCTAAATCTTTAAGGATCAATTGTAGCCACAAATGTGATTGATTTACTCAAATTTCTTGAGGGTTATAGCTCCCTCATCATACTTGAGCAATGGGTTGGTCTCGGAAACTCATTTTCCAAAGGTGGGGCCCACTTGGAAGATTGGTGTCATTTTGATCCATGGCATAATGGTGCCATAATGGGTGTTATTAATCTTGTAATGATGCTTAGATTGTGTTGTGATAGCTTGGCTCGTAGAAGAAGACGCTTTAAGAAAAGAAAAGGCAAAGCTCATCGATTCATGAAAAATTTGGACACAAGGTAGGTTAGGCTTACTCGTAGTTAGATTGAGCTTAATTGTAGTATAATTATTGGTATCCTATGAGATTGGGCAGCGTCTTAGATGATAAATAGATGATTGGTGACATTTGGGATTAATTGATTCTTGTAGACTATTATACTTGTAAAATGTGATGCTTGACTATAATTTAGAACCTTGGATAGTTCTACTTGTTGTCTCATAAATAGTATGAGAATACTTTAGTTTGTCTAATAGTTGAGAATGATGTTGTTGACTAACCTTAAGAGTATGTTGACCTAGATATGACTAGTTATGAACTGGCCTTAGTGTTTTGGGTGACTTAGAAAGGATACTTGAAGAAGATTTTCCCTTATAGGCTTAGTAAAGATTGATAAGCCCTTATAGTATGATTTAGATAACCTACACTAATTCTGGATAGACGTTAGTCTAGTTGAAGTGAACTTTGCCATTATTGGAATTTAGGAGTGGGACTTGACCCACCTTAAGCTTGAACTATGTAATTCCTTGGTGACCTAGATACTTGATGAACGTCTAAGTTATGTTGTTAAGATTATAATGGTTAAACTCGGTTGTCAGTTTATGCATATGGTTAATGGTTGGATGATATGTATACTTGATTGATTATTTTGTTTTCATGATATAGATAGCCTTGGAAAAGTGGTGATTCCGTATATCATTTAGATACTGATATTTTTGCAACTACTTATATTATGTATTGATGATTAATGGTAATGTATGATGGTATGTGATACCTTCCATCACTTACACTCTATTATTGTGGCTTGTATATGTTTAATGATTTGACTATATATTTATGTGTATATTGTTATCTTGGAGGATGTGTTAAGGTGATAATGATGCCCGGTGAATCCGGAGGATATGTTGATGTTATGATGATGCCTGGTGAATCCAAAAAAGGTAATAATGATAGGATGATGCCCAGTGAATTCGGTGGATATAATGAGGTTATGATGAGGCATGGAGAATTTGGAGGATATAATGATGTTATGATGATGCCGGATGAATCCAGAGGATATAATAATTTTATGATGATGCCCGGTGAATCTGAAGGATATAATGATGTTATGATGATATCCGGTGAATCCGGAGGATATATTGGTATGATGATAATTCCCGGTGAATCTGCAGGATATATTGATGTTATGATGATGCTCGATGAATCTGAAGGATATATTGATGTTATGATAATGCCTGGAGAATTCAGAAGAGGTAATGATGATGTAATAATGTTATATGTGGTAAGTATATATGTGAATGGATGGTTGTATGTGAGGTTATGCCATGTGTGGCTAAACATATTTGTGTACTTGGGACATGATGTCTTCCTTGGTAAATTGTCATCCATTCTTTTTCATTAACCACTAGATAATAGGTGTGACCTTTGTTAACTTTAATTAGTAACTAGAAGTTGATTATGTTGAGTATTGGGTTAAGGCTAATTGATATGTGTAATCTTGTGTAGAACCTAGGGCTCACCTAGTAAATCTACTTGACTTGGATAAATAGTTACATTATGGAATTTTGCCTAGAAAAGTGGGTTATGTGATAACTATTTGTCCCTAATAAATGACAATGACTTGTAGGCTAGAAGCCTAGTGAAAATATTGGTGGACCATACTAGCTAAAATATGGAAACTAGTCCTTAAGGTTGTGATATGCTCAACGATAATAGAACTAGTATTGTATAATGAGATGTTAAGTTGACATCTAGTATATGATACCTTGGTGGCTTAATTGATGACTTATATAATAAGGAGTCTAACTAGAAGATGGCTTTTTCATGGGTGAATAAATAATAGTGTTGGTAACTTGTAGCTTTTCCTTATTTGATGACCAGTAAACTATTAGACTTGCAAACTAGTGGCTCATAGAAATAGAGGCTAGCTAATATAGGCTAGACATGAAGTTTATTAATGAATTAGAGATCAAATGACTCTATAACCATGTTATGGTGATATCAGCTTTGTTGTGTCAAATTGTGGTATTGATAATGATTGTAGACCTCGATAAGAGGCCATAGTGGGAATGTACAATCATGCGGCTTTGGTGAGTTGTTCATGTAGTTGTGTCTTGATATGTTAACGGACTGATCTTTTGGTGTACTCTCCAATGGTATGGGATGTCGTGATGAGTGTTTCGCTTGTTTTCCTTAAGTGTACTTCCCAAAGGTGTGGGACGTTGTGGTAAGTTCTTTTCCTTTATACTCTAATGATGGTAATTGTATTGATTATGGTAATTACATGATTGTTATTGTATATATATATATATATATATATATATGTATGGCTTTATGCTTCCAAAATGATTACTTATGTTGTATGAAAGTTATGGTATATGTAGATATGGAATGTCATACTATTGTTATAGTTGATTAGTTATTTAGGCAGTGATATCGAAGAAGATTTAGGTTCAATTTTGTACCTTGACTTTAATTTATTTCTTACTTTATATCATCCTTAAATTATAATTTAGCTCAGTCGGCCGATGATGTCAGCTGAGTACTCTTTTTTTGGTACTTATACTACACTTCAATACCTTTTTGGTGCAGACCCGTGTTCTAGTATCCACCGTTCAACCGAGATTATGTCGTGTTGATTATTAGGAGATAGAGTGATCTCTTAGAGTTTAAGTTCCCATTTTTCTTTCCTTCTATCCTTATTCAGTCTTTTGTATTTGAGACAAATGTATAAGACTATTTAGACTTTGAGTTGTAATGCCTAATGTCGAATTGAGAATGCTCTTGTACCAATACTATTAGGTCATGGGATTGGTATTTAAATGTTAGTTGTCTTTATTTATGGATTGTTGTTGTTTATATTGCATTCTTATATAGGGTCCATGTTGGACAGTTCTACCAAGGTAACTCATTGCTCTAGCTATGGGTTACGATATTAGCTTACCTACTGGTGGGTTGTGGTAGGTGCCATCATGACTCAGAAATTGGTCATGACAAATTGGTATCAGAGCCTACGTTTCACCAATATTATTGGTACAAAAGCAAGTGTCTAATAGAGTCCTGCGGATCGGAACATTGACATTCGTTTCTTATCTTCGGGAGGCTATGGGTCTTTTTTAGGAGTCCTTCACTTCTTTCACTCCCATCGTGCTAAGAGTCTGAGTTGGTTTATTGGATATTTTCTTTACTTTACTCTTTCTCAAATGCCCAAGATTCGTGCTACAATTATATGTATGGAGGGTCCCAAGACCCAAACTCGTGATGTGTCCTCAGATAGAAATCAGAATGGGCCTCCCCATAACCCCATTCCTGTACTCAAGCTAGAAACTTCTCCACCTCAGTCACCAATAGGCTATTGACTAGATTAGGCTTCACCGAGATTCATCTTCTCTTCTTTGCTTAGAGATGCTTAGGTTCATCTGTTGGTTATTTTTTATGGTTCACAGACTACTAGGACAGGAGTACAGCCTGCAGCTGCAGCTCCTAGAGTTAAGGTTCCCCCTATTTCGATAGTTGTGCAGCCAACAATTGCTTAGCCAATTATGACTTAGCCTGCTATGTCTATTGTGAAGTAGAAGACGCTAGGTAAATTCCTTAGGTTGGCTTCACCTAGGTTTTTTGGTGCTCCTAGAGAGGATGCATTTGAGTTTTTGACTGCTTGTGAGGATTCGCTTCATGGGTTAGGCATTGTTGAGGCCCGTGGTGTGGATTATACCATATTTTAGTTGGAGTTGTCTACTCAGCACTGGTGGAAAGATTTTGTGAGTTCTAGGCCAGTTGGATCTTTCCCTCTCTCTTGGGCTCAGTTTTCTAAGATGGTCTTGGAGAAGTATATGTTGTACAGCCTTAGAGATAGTTTGAGAGATTAGTTCTCTAGATTAGAGTAGGGTTCTATGAGAGTCGCTGAGTATGAGGCTCATTTTCATGAGTTGGCTAGGCATCCAACATCTATCTTAGATTCAGAGTATGAGAGAGATCGCTGCTTTGTGTGAGGATTGATACTTCTTATTCGGATAGCTACTCAAAGTTTGCTTGATGTGGGTAGAACTTTTACTGAGGTTTCTGATCATGCTAAAGTGATGGAGGACTTACAGCATGAGGGTCGTGATAAGAGGCCCAAGTTTCAGGGCATATTTGGTGGGAGCTATAGTAGTTCCCGATTTAGGTGTGGTATTTCTTATGCTGGACATTCTCCCTATCCATCTTTTCAGCCTCAGTGTCAGACTAGTCGACCAGCTTAGGAAGCTCTTCAGACTGCTGACGGGGGTCAATTTATTTCTAGTGGTCACCCTAGTAAAGGTGATGATCATTCCTTGAGAGGTTTATCTATAGGCCATGCTAGGCATGGTAACAATGTCGGATTATTTGGATCAGTGAGTTCTGGTTCTGCTCGTGATTTTTGTTTTACTTGTGGACTTCTCAGTCATTTCTCTAGAGATTGCCCTAGTCGTGGGGTGATGGTTGTTTCATCCGAGAGAGCTACTCCTATTAGGGCAGTTCATACTTCAGGTAGAGGTGATTCGCAAGGTCGTCTGGGTAGTTACCAGGGTGCCCGAGGTTGTACTCAGGTAGGTAGAATAGGAGGTCGGTCAGGTGCCCAGCCAGGTGGCTGGCATGGTCAGTTGTATGCAGTACCTGCTAAACCCGAGGTTGAGACTTCAGATATTGTACATACAGGTGCGATTTTGGTATGCTACAAGTTGGCTCTTACTTTATTTGATCCTGGATCCATTTATTCTTATATATTTGCTTATTATGCACAATGGTTGAACTTGACTAGTGATTTATTCTCTGCACTTTTGTGCGTATCTACTTCGTAGGTGATTCTTTAGTAGTGGATCGAGTATATAGATCATGTGTTGTGACAATTAGTAATAATCTTATTATTCTGGGTATATTGGATTTTGATGTAATTCTGGGCATGGACTGGCTATCCCACTATCATGCAGTCATGAATTGTTTTGCCAAGACCATTACCTTAGCCATGCCTGGCGTACCCCCAGACGTGTGGCAGGGAGCGATTAGCCATGAGCCGACAGGTATTATTTCTTATGTTTGTGCCAGATAGCTTATATCGAGGAGTTACGAGTCTTATCTCACCTATGTATATGATACCCATGTAAAGAGTTTGATGCTTAACTCTATTCCTGTTGTGTGTGAGTTCCCCGATGTGTCTCCTGTCGATCTTCCTGGTATTCCCCCTGACCATGAGATTGAGTTTCTATTGACCTTGAGCCTGGCACCCAACCTATTTCTATGGCACCTTACCATATGGCTCCTACTGAGATTAAGAAGTTAAACTCTCAACTCCAGGATATTTTTGGTAAGGGTTTTATTAGACTAAGTGTGTCCCCGTTGGGAGCCCCAATTTTTTTTTGTAAAAAAAAAAAGATGTATCGATTCGAATGTGTATTGATTATAAGCAGCTTAATAAGGTGACAGTGTAGAACTGTTATCTTATGCCTCGTATTGATGATTTTTTTGATTGCTTCAGGGCATAGCCGTGTTTTGTAAGATAGATTTGAGGTTTGATTATCATCAGTTGAGGATTTGGGTTAAGGATATCCTAAAGACGGGCTTTAGGACCAGTTATGGTCACTATGAGTTCTTGGTGATGTCTTTTAGGCTGACTAGTTCCCCAACCGTTTTTATGTACTTGATAAACTATGTGTTCAGACCTATCTAGACTACATTGTTATTGTGGTCATATTGATATTCTTATGTACTCAAGGAGTAATGAGGAGTATGCGTAGCACTTGAGGATTGTGCTCCAGGTTTTGCAAGAGCGTGTGCTTTTTGCCAAGTTCTCCAAGTGCGAGTTTTAGCTTGAGTCAGTGTTGTTTCTTGGATACGTGGTATCTAAAGTGGGTATTATGGTAGACCCGACTAAGATTTCACCAATTCGTGATTTGGCTAGGCCTACGTCTCCAACTGAGGTTCACAGTTTTATTTATTTGGCTGGTTATTATAGGTGTTATATTGGGAGTTTTGCTACCATATCATCCCTTATGACTAGATTGATGCAAAAGGAAGTTCCTTTCCGATGGTCCAAGGAGTATGAATTGATCTTTGGAAAGCTCAAAGATTATCTCACTTCAGCCCCGGTGTTAGCCCTTCCAGTTGAGGGGGAGGGATTCACAGTGTTTTGTGATGCATCTGGTGTTGGTATTTGATGTGATTTAATGCAGCAGGTCGTGTCATTGCCTATGCTTCTTGACAGCTTAAGGTTCATGAGTGTAACTACCCCACTCATGATTTAAAGTTGGCGGCAGTAGTTTTTGCATTCAAGATTTAAAGGCATTACTTGTATTTGTGCATTGCTAGATTTTCATCGATCATCATAGTATTTAGGATCTTATGACCTAGAGAGAGCTTAATTCTTGCCAGCATAGGTGGACGGAGTTGTTAAAGGACTAGATATTTCCATCTTTTATCACTCGGGTAAGGCGAATATAGTGGATAATGCCTTAAGCCGCAAAGCGGCGAGTATGGGTCGTTTGGCTTGTATATTAGTTTATCAAAGGCCCTTGGCATGTGACATCCAGTCCTTAGCCAATTTGATGGTTCGCCTCGATATTTTAAAGTCTGCGAGGATTTTGGCTTGTGTAGAGGTGAGGTCCTCCCTATTTGAGCAGATTCGCGATTGTCAGTTTAAGGATAGTAAGTTGTGCCTTCTCCGTGATTGGATGATAAGTGGTGAGTCTGGGAGATACACCATAGATTTTGAGGTCATCTTGAGGTTTCAGGGTCGTGTTTGTGTTCCCTGACTTAATGATTTAATCCAGTCGATTCTACATGAGGCTCACAGCTTTAGATATTCTATTCATCCCGGTATGGCTAAGATCTATAGAGATTTGAGGCCATTTTAGTGGTGAGATGGTATGAAGAAAGATGTGGCAGAGTTTATAGCTCGTTGCTTATTTTGTCAGTAAGTTAGGCCGAGCATCAGCATCCAGGCAGTTTGACTTAGAGGTTACCCATTCCCAAATGGAAATGGGAATGGGTTACCATGGACATTATAAGTATTTTGCCTCATATTTCCCATGGTTACGATGGTATTGGGTTATTGTGGATCATTTGACCAAGTCAGCACATTTCCTTCCTATTCAGATGACCTTCGGTGCTGAGAAATTAGCCCAGATTTATGTCCGAGAGATAGTTTATTTGCAAGGGGTCCCTGTGTCTATCATATTAGACCATGGTTTTATGTTTACTTCACGGTTTTGGAGAGCATTTTAGGAAGAGTTGGATACTCAAGTGTATTTGAGTACAGCCTTTCATCTGCAGACGGATGGTCAGTCTGGGCGGACTATTTAGGTGCTTAAGAATATGATCCAAGCATGTGTTATGGACTTTGGAGGTCAGTGGGATTGACACTTGGCATTGGCGGAGTTAGCCTACAACAACAGTTATTATTAGAGTATTAAGACGGTGCCTTATGAGGTTTTGTATGATAGAAGATGTCGTTCCCCTATAGGATGGTTTGAGACTTATGAGGTCATACCCTGTGCTATAGATTTTCTTTAGGACTCATTGGATAGATCCAGGGTGATTCAGGATAGGCTGAGAGTAGCCCAGAGTAGGCAGAAGGCCTACGTCGACCTTAGGCACCATGCCTTGAGATTTGAAGTTGGTGATCGTGTGTTCCTTTATGTTTCCCCTATGAGAGGTATAATGAGATTTGGGAAAAAGGCAAGCTTATCCCTTGCTATATTATTCCATTTGAGATCCTCTGTGTAGTGGGCGGGGTGGCCTATGAGCTAGCTTTGTCTCCAGACTTTGCTGCTATTCTTCTAGTTTTTTATGTCTCCATATTGCGGAAGTATATTCCAGATCCTTCTTATGTTCTTAGATAGGACTCGATCCAGTTAGATGAGCAGTTGACCTTTGTAGACAAGCCAGTGCTTATTTTGAATAGTGATGTAAGGAGACTGTGTACTAGAGAGATTCCGATAGACAAGGTTCGGTGAAGGCACCGCCCAGTAGAGGAGGCTACTTGGGAGATAGAGAGTGAGATGCGGGTCGTGTATCCTAATTTGTTCGATACTTCAGGTATTTTCTTCGTCTTTAACTTTCAAGGATAAAAGTTCCTCAGTAGTGGATATTGTAATGACCTTTCAGTTCATTGTCTGCGTTCTTGCTTATTTTTACCGATAGAACTTCTCCATAGTTGCCCCAAGTCATTAGTGACTTGCTGGAATCGATAGTTCAGTTACCTGGTGGTTTATTTGGTTTTTAGAATCACTTTCCCAATTTGAAGTTTTTATTGGTTCTAATTGACTACTGAGCAAAAACTTCAGTAAAACAACCTTTAATGTAAAATCTGACTGCTCCAATGCATTAAGAATGTAAAAATTCATGTGGTTACATATCTCATTTGCTTGAAATAGACTTCAGAGGCATCTTGAGGCATTGGCGAAGCTTGGAACCAAGTTATAAGCTTCAGCCGTGCCTGGCATAGGGAGAGATACCGCGACCGCAGTGTGAGGGGTGCAAATGCGACCAAGCGGGGTCTATGACCACAAAACCCGAGACCTTGGTAAGCCTATTTAAAGGTTGTCTTGCCCGAAATTTTGGCCATTTTGTGCCTCCCTCTTAAGCTTTTACCCTAATAGAGTGCAAAATCTTTAAAGTGAGTCTTATGGGTTGATTAGGAGCCTGAATAACTTGTGTAATCCATTTTTGCTACAAATCAAAGGTAAGATTCCTTCTAGTTTGGTGTTAATTTCTTTGATTTCTAGACCCAAAACTACTAAGTATTTGAGCCTCAATTGTAGCAACAAATGTGATTGATTTACTCAAATTTCTTGAGGGTTATGGCTCCCTAATCATAGTTGAGCAATGGGTTGGTCTCAAAAACTCATTTTCCGAAGGTGGGACCCACTTGGGGGTTGGCGTCATTATGGACCCATGGAATAATGGTGCCATAATGGGTGTTGTTATTCTTGTAATTATGCTTAGATTGTGTTGTGATAGCTTGGCTCGTGGAAGAAGAAGCTTCAAGAAAGGGAAAGGGAAAGCTCGTCGATTCATGAGCAATTTGGACTCAAGGTAGGTTAGGTTTACTCATAGTTATATTGACCTTGATTGTAGTATAATTATTGATATCTTGAGAGATTGGGCGGGGTCTTAGATGATAAATGGATGATTAGTGACATTTGGGATTAGTTGATTCTTGTAGACTATGACACTTGATGTAAAGATTATATTAAAGAATAACTAATTACTATTATTGGATCAGAGAATCTTAGTAAATTATGCGTATTTGAAAATTTGTACATGTACAAACATTTATTTATAAAAAAGAATAAAAAGATATGTGATTTATTAATGTGGTGTCAAAGGATATTACTATAAGTCAGATTAATATGATTGATATACCCCAAAGACTTGATATGAATCACAATTACCTAACTTAAGACATGTGCAAAAGTTTGACCCAAACACTTGGATAATTGAGGTATTGAAATTAAAACACTACTCCAATTGAGTTGAGTGGTAAAATAATATACACCCAACATTGCAATTCACGAGGGATAAAAACAATCCTTATAATGCTTTCCGCCAATTGATTTTATATTTGGTCAAAATTAAATAAACTTTTCTAAATTTTAAATTCCAATTGGGGATATATTTTAAATAATCCTCAAACCTGAGCTAAAGCTACCCAACCTTATCCCTTTTCCACTGTTGAATTTCAAATTTGTACTAGATTATATAATTCCACCTCAACCTTATTCTTTTTCAATTTCTGAAATTCAAAATTTGTGTATACTTGATTGATTATCTTGTTGTCATGATATGGATAGCCTAGGAAAAGTGGTGATTGCATATATCATTTAGATATTCATGTTCATGCATCTACTTATATTATATATTAATGATTAATAGTAAAGTATGATGGTATGTGTTACCTTACATCACTTACACTCTATTATTGTGGGTTGTACATGCTTATTGATTTGACTACATATGTATGTGTATATTGTCGTCTTGGAGGATGTGTTAAGGTGATAATGATGCTCGGTGAATCCGGAGGATATGTTAATGTTATAATGATTCTCGATAAATCTGAAAAAAACTTCAGTAAAATGACCTTTAATGTGAAATCCGACTTCGCCAACATATTCAGAACGTAAAAATTTATGTGGTTACATATCTCATTTGCTCAAAACGGATTCCAGATACAACTCGAGGCATTGGCCGAAGATCGGAACCAAGTTCCAAGCTTCGGCCGTGTCTGACATAGGGAGAGATACCGAGACCGTGGTATGAGGGTGTCACCACCCGAACCAGGCCCTGGCCATTACGAGCATCCCAAGCCATGGAGGCCCGAGCACCCTTCTATATCTGGTAATCATACACAACATCCATATAATAAAAGGAAAATGCGGAATATGAGTTATTACGGATACATGGTCATACCCTGAGTTCAATTTAACAATAAAGAAAGACATCCCACAATATCTAATTCAATCGGCGAAATCTCTAGGATATACGAAGATAACAGCTGTCTAAAACTGGGACAAGGCCCCAGTGGACCTAAACCAAAATAAATAACAAGTATCTGAAAGAAATAGGCCCTTTGGAATAAAGAAGGCTCACCAACTACGCACTTCAGTTCTACCTAAAAACTGTACAGCTTAGCAGAACCTGTAGACTGAGCCTCAGACCCTAAAATATAGGGGGTCAATACAATTATACTGGTACACAGAGTAATCCAAAAACAAAATACAACTTTTATACAACATAGGTGAGAGCTATTGTAAAACACGTTAACACAAAAATCATTTGTAAACACTTAGGCATAGTATAATGAGTTTTCAAACAATACTGCAGCACTATTGAGCTAGATGGTACACCCTACAATTTCACATTTTCCACCAACTACCAAATCTCAGTTGCCACTAAGATTGGAGTGCTAGTGAGGGAAGAGCACACAAGATCACACAGCAGGGTGCCACAACCCTAATCAAGTCATTATGTCATGGTTGGGCTCAAAATCACAAAGCAGGGCTCCAAACCATAAGTCTCGATTTGGGAGGACAAAGTACTAGGTACACAAGATCACATAGTAGGGTACCAAGTTCCTGTGTCAGCAAATCATGGTTTCCAGCATACAGTCATCTGATTCGTGCTGTCTTCGGGTAACCATCTAACTCATAACCATCAAGCTTTAAGTTTGAAATAAGGAAAATCATGTGTCATGCTTAAAACATTTTTTTCTTTTTTTCATTCGAGGCAATTCTTTTGCACTTTTTATGCAAGTCATTATATTAACACCAAAAAGACTCCCATGCACCAAACACAGGCATATAGATTCCCCCACACATAATTATCCGATAAAATTCATCATTTATAAAGTAGTACAACATTAGCCAAACACAATTATCATGATAAGGACTTTTAAAAAACTCATTCTCTCATTAGTTTAACATTAATATCATATGGGGCACATAAATCTCTTCACGGTGATTAAAGATTCACAACTCATGCTCATAACACTTTTTAAAATTTAGATCACATGTCCACAATTTAACAATCAAAACTTATAAGAAAACAACCTCATGATCTTTGAATACTCTTCTCAAAACCATATCATAATGCATGCTTTTTGTGTTAAAATGAAACCCCATTTAAATCTCAAAAGTACTTAAGAAATTATTAAAATACTTGTTTAAAATTCGTATCAAAATCATGTCCATGAAATTAGGACAACCCTACGTACCTTAATGAGGATGAAATTGTGAAAAGATTGGTCCTTTAAGCTTGAATTCCTTGATTTCTTATGAAAAGCGCTTGAATCTTATTCTTGGGGATGGAAGAGGGCTTTGGATTGTAACTTGGATGATTTAGGGCTTAGGGATTGTAACTAATGTGTTTAAAAATCCCTTATAACAATTTGGAGTAATTAGGGACGATTTAGGGGTGTAAAATGACTTCAACACCCTTGATATAAGTCAAAACGGAGTGTTTTTGGCACTTGGAAATGACTTAGGCAGTGCCCAATCTATCGTACAAGCCAGGGTTGGTGACACCTGTCAATCGCCTAAGTTTGGTTGGGCGGTGCCTAACCAATCTCACACCCTTACTGCCTCTCATAAAAATGAGTATAACCTTTATCTCGGGTGTTAGATTAATACGGAATTAGTATCATTGGAAAGATATTTTGAAGACCTTTCATTTGATATATAGTAGGCCCTTTAATTCATTATATACAAAAAGTTATGGTCGATTGAAGTTGACCCAAGTTTCGACGCTCACTAAAACTAAAATGATAGGAAAGCTTCCAACTCATCCTTGGGTTAAGGGACCTCTATGATCTCAATTCATGCTCAACTAGATTCCCACACTACATGATTCATCAACACACTATATTTGCATCAGATTTATAGCTTTTAGAACCTTTACGTAAAGGAAATAATAGTTTACATTCTAGCCCAAATGTGGGGTGTTACAGAGGGGTGCAAATCTGGTGCCACAACCGCATCCAAGCGGGGTCCATGACCGGAAGACCCGAGACCTTGGTAAGCCTATTTAAAGGCTATGTTTCCCAAAATTTTGGCTATTTTGTGCCTCCCTCTTGAGCCCTAACCCTAATAGAGTGCAAAATCTTCAAAGTGAGTCTTGTGAGTTGATTAGGAGCTTGAATAACTTGGGTAATCCATTTTTTCTATAAATCAAAGGTAAAATTCCTTCTAGTTTGGTGTTAATTCTTGATTTCTAGACCCAAAAGACCTAAGTCTTTGAGGCTCAATTGTAGCAACAAATGTGATTGATTTACTCAAATTTCTTGGGGGTTATATCTCCCTAATCATAGTTGAGCAATGGTTTAGTCTCGAAAACTCATTTTCTGAATGTGGGACCCACTTGGGGGTTTGGTGTTATTTTGGACCCATGACATAATGGTCCATAATGGGTGTTGTTATTCTTGTAATTATGCTTATATTGTGTTGTGATATCTTAGCTCGTGCAATAAGAAGCTTCAAGAAAAAGAAAGGCAAAGCTCGTCGATTTGTGAGCAATTTGGACTCAAGGTAGGTTAGGATTACTCGTAGTTAGATTGAGCTTGATTGTAGTATAATTATTGATATCTTGTGAGATTGGGCGGGTTCTTCGATGATAAAGGGATGATTGGTGACATTTGGGATTAGTTGATTCATGTAGACTATTACACTTTATGTAAGGATTGTATTAAAGAATAACTAATTACTATTATTGGATCAATGAATCTTAGTAAATTATGTGTATTTGAAAGATTGTAACAACATGTACAAACATTTATTTATAAAAAAGAATAAAAAGATATGTGCTTTATTAATGTGGTGTCAAAGGATATTACTATAAGTCAGGATAATACAATTGAAATATCCCAAAGGCTTGATATGAATCACAATCACCTAACTTAAAACATGTGAAAAAAACTTGACCCAAACACTTGGATAATTGAGATATTGAAATTAAAATACTACTCCAATTGAGTTGAGTGGTAAAATAATTTACACCCACCATTGTAATTTACGAGGGATGAAAACAATTCTTATAATGCTTTCCGCCAAATTATTTTCAATTTGGTCAAAATTAAATAAACTTGGATAAATTTTAAATTCCAATTGGGGTTATATTTTAAATAACCCCAAAATCCTAAAAAATAAGCTAAATCTACCCAACCTTATCCCTTTTCCATTTTTGAATTTCAAATAGTACTAGATTGTACAATTCAACCTCAAACTTATTCTTTTTCTATTTCTGAAATTCAAAATTTGTGTATACTTGATTGATTATCTTGTTGTCATGATATGGATAACCTAGGAAAAGCGGTGATTGCGTATATCATTTAGATACTTATGTTCATACATTTACTTATAGTATATATTGATGATTAATAGTAAAGTATGATGGTATGTGTTACCTTACATCACTTATACTCTATTATTGTGGGTTGTATATGCTTATTGATTTGACTATATATGTATGTGTATATTGTTGTCTTGGAGGATGTATTAAGGTGATAATATGCCCGGTGAATCTAGAGGATATGTTGATTTTATGATGATTCCCGGTGAATCCAGAAAAAAACTTTAATAAAACAACCTTTAATATGAACTCCATCTTTGCCAACATATTCGAAATGTAAAAATTTATGTGGTTACATATCTCATTTGCTAAAAACGGACTTTGAATACATCTCGAGGCATTGGTCAAAGCCCGGAACCAAGTTCCAAGCTTCAGTTGTGCCTGGCATAGAAAGAGATACAGCAATCACGATGTGAGAGGTGCTAACGCAGTGCCACGACCGCAGCCAAGCGAGGTCCGTGACCGCAAGAATCGAGACTTGGGTAAGCCTATTTAAATGTTGTTTTGCCTAAAATTTTGGAAATTTTGTGCCTCTCTCTTGATATCTAGCCCTAATATAGTGCAAAATCTTTAAAATGAGTCTTATGGGTTGATTGGGAGCTAGAATAACTTATGTAATCCATTTTTCCTACAAATCAAAGGTAAGATTCCTTCTAGTATGGTGTTAATTTCTTGATTTCTAGACCCAAAACTGCTAAGTCTTTGAGTCTCAATTGTAGCAACAAATGTAATTGATTTACTCAAATTTCTTGAGGGTTATGGCTCCCTAATCATAGTTGAGCAATGGCTTGGTCTCGAAAACACATTTTTCGAAGGTGACACCTACTTGGGGGTTTGGCATCATTTTGGACCCATAGCATAATGGTGCCATAATTGATGTTGTTATTCTTGTAATGATGCTTATATTGTGTTGTGATAGCTTGGCTCATGGAAGAAGAAGCTTCAAGAAAAGGAAAGGCAAAGCTCGTCGATTCGTGAGTAATTTGGACTTAAGGTAGGTTAGACTTACTCGTATTTAGATTGATCTTGATTGTAGTATAATTATTGATATCTTGTGAGATTGGGTAGGATATTAGATGATAAATAGATGATTGGTGACATTTGGAATTAGTTAATTCTTGTAGACTATTACACTTGTAAAATGTAATGCTTGACTTAACTTAGAACCTTGGATAGATCTACTTGTAATCTCATAAATATTATAAGAATACTTTAGTTTCTCTAATAGTTGAGAATGATTTTGTTGACTAACCTTAAGAGTATGTTGACCTAGATATGACTAGTTATGAATTTCCCTTAGTGTTTGGGTTGACTTAGAAAGGATACTTGGAGAAGATTTTCCTTTATAGGCTTAGTAAGGATTGATAAGCCCTTATGGTGTGATTTAGATAACCTAGCCTAATTCCGGGTAGAAGTTAGTCTTGTAGAAGTGAACTTTGGCATTATTGAGATTTAGGAGTGGCACTTGACCCACCTTAAGCTTGAACTATGCAATTCCTTAGTGACCTAGATACTTGATGAACGTCTACGTTACATTGTTGAGATTATAATAGTTAAACCCGGTTGTCAGTTTATGCATGTGGTTGATGGCTGGATGATGTGTATACTTGATTGATTATGTTGTTTTCATGATATGAATAGCTTAGAAAAAGTGGTGATTGCGTATATCATTAAGATACCCATGCTCATGCATCTACTTATATTATATATTGGTGGTTAATGGTAAAGTATGATGGTATGTGTTACCTTATATCACTTATACTCTATTATTATGGGTTGTATATTCTGATTGATTTGACTTCATATGTATGTGTATGTTGTTGTCTTGGAGGATATGTTAAGATGATAATGATGCCCGGTGAATCTGGAGGATATGTTGATGTTATGATAATTCTCAGTGAATCCAGAAACTGTAATAATAATATGATGATGCTCGGAGAATCCGAAGGATATAATGATGTTATGATGATGCCCAATGAATTTGGAGAATATAATGATGTTATGATGATGCCCGGTGAATCAGGAGGATATAATGATGTTATGATGATATCCGATAAATTCGGAGGATATAATAATGTTATGATGATGCCCGGTGATTTCGGAGGATATAATGATGTTATGATGATGCCCGGTGAATCCAAAGGATATAATAATATGATGATGATGCCCGGTGAATCCGAAGGATATAGTTATGTTATGATTATGCTCGGTGAATTCAGAGGATATCATGATGTTATGATGATGTTCGGTGAATTTGAAGAATCTATTAATGAGATAATAATGCTCGGTGAATCCATATGATATATTGATGTTATGATGATTCCCGATGAATCTGGAGGATATATTGTTGTTATGATGATTCCCAGTGAAATCGGGAGAGGTAATGATGATGTGATAATGTTATGTGTGGTATGTATCTATGTAAGTGCATGGTTATATGTGAGGTTATGCCGTGTGTGGCTAAAACCATTTGTATACTTAGGACATGATGTCTTCCTTGATAAATTGTTATCCATTCTTTGTCATTAACCACTATATAAGAGATGTGACCCTTTTTAACTCTATTTAGTAACTAGAAGTGGATTATGTCAAGTATTGGGTTAAGGCTAATTGATATGTATAATCTTGTGTAGAACCTAGGGCCCACCTAGTAAATCTACTCTACTTGGATAAATAGTTACATTATGGAATTTCGCTTAGAAAAGTGGGTTATTTTATAACTAGTTGTCTCTAATAAATGACTATGACTTGTAGGCTAGAAGCCTAGTGAACAAATTGATGGACCATACTTAGCTAAAATATGGAAACTAGTGCTTAAGGTTGGGATATGCTCAATGATAATAGAACTAGTATTGTATAATGAGTGGTTAAGTTGACATCTATTATGTGATGCCATGGTGGCTTAATTGATGACTTATATAATTAGGAGGCTAACTAGAAGATGGCTTTGTGATGGGTGAATAAATAATAGTGTTGGTAACATGTAGCTTTTCCTTATTTGATGACTAGTAAACTATTAGACTTGCAAACTAGTGGCTCATGGAAATGGAGGCTAGCTAGTATAGGCTAGACATGAAGTTTATTAATGAATTAGAGATCAAATAACTATATAAACATGTTATTGTGATATCGGCTTTGTTGTCTCAAATTGCGGTATTAACGATGATTGTAGACCTTGGTAAGACACCATGGCGGGAATGTACAAGCCCGCGGCTTTGGTGATTTGCTTGTGTAGTTGTGCCTTGATATGTTGACGGATTGATCTTTTGGTGTACTCTCCAGTGGTATGGGACGCCGTGATAAGTTCTTTATTTGTTTTCCTTGAGTGTACTTCCCGGCGGTATGGGAGGTCGTGGTAAGTTCTTTTACTTCATACTATAATGATGGTAGTTGTATTGATTATGGTAATTACATGATTGTTATTGTATATATATGTGTGGCTTTATGCTTCTAAAATGATTTCTCATGTTGTATGAAAGTTATGGTATATGTGGATATGGAATGTCGTACTATTATTATAGTTTATTAGTTATTTAGATAGTAATATTGAAGAAGATTTGGTTTCGATTCTATACCTTGACTTTAAGTGTCTTACTTTATATCATCCTTATATTATAATTTAGCTCAGTCGGCCGATGGTGCCTACTGAGTACCCGTGTTTTGGTACTTATACTACACTTCAGTACCTTTTTGGTGCAGACCCAAGTTCTAGTTATCGTCGTTGAGCCGAGATCGTGTCATGTTGATCATCAAAAGATAAGGTGAGCTCTTGGAGTTTAAGTTCTCCTTTTTCTTTCCTTCTATCCCTATTATGTCTTTTGTATTCGAGATAAATGTATTCCTATTTAAGACTATTAAGACTTTGAGTTGTAATCCTAATGTCGAATCTAGAATACTCTTGTACTAATACTATCAGGTCATGGAATTGATATTCGAATGCCAGTTGTCTTCATTTATGGAATGTTGCTTTTTATATTGCGTTTTTATATTGGGTCCAGGTTGGATGTTTTTACCAAGGTAACCCATTGCTCTAGCTCCAGTTTACTGTGTTAGCTTACCTACTGATGGGTTGTGGTAGGTGCCATCATGACTCAAAAATCAGGTCATGACAGTTGTATGTTCCTAATGTTGATAGGCTGAGAGAGAGGGTTTTGACCGAGGCTTATGAGTCGAGGTATATAGTTTATCTAGGTTCATCAAACATTTATCATGTTTTGAAGAAGATCAATTAGTGGAACAATATGAAGAGGGATATGGATAACTTCATAGCTAAGTTTATGGTTTGTCAGCAAATAAAGGTTGAGCACTTGAGGCCAGGTGGCATGTCTTAAGATATTGAGTTACCCTAATGAAAGTGGGAGATGATCAATATAGACTTTGTTACGGACCTTCCTCAGCTTCGTAATCAATATGATTTGATTTAGGTCATTATGGATAGGATGACTAAGTCTGCTCACTTCTTGCGGTGAGGACTACTGACTCAAAAGAGGATTATGCTAAGTTATTCATTGAGGAGATAGTTAGGTTGCATGGTGCCCTTATTTCCATTATTTTAGATCGAGGCACGCAATTAGATTCTTATTTTTGGCATTCATTTCTGAAAGGTTTGGGACTAAGGTAAACCTTAGCACCGCTTTTCACTCTCAAATAGATGGATAAGATGAATGGACTATTTAGACATTGGAGGATATGCTAAATGCCTATGGGGTTGATTTTGGAGAAAGTTGGTTTGATCACTTACCCCGAATTGAGTTTGTGTTTAATAACAGTTATCACTCTAGTATTGGGATGGCTCCATTTGACACTCTTTATGGTAGGAGGTGTAGATCTCCTATTTGGTGGTTTGAGGTTAGTAAGACTAGGTTCACCAAGCCATGGAGAAAATGAGGGTGATTAGATAAAGACTTAAGACCGCTCAAAGTCGCCAAAAATCCTATGCGAATATGAGACAAAGGGAGTTAGATGTTTTGGTTAATGATTGGGTGTTCTTGAAAGTTTATCCTATGAAGGGAGTGATGCGGTTTGGGAAGAAGGGGAAGATCAGTCCCTATTATATAGGTCCATATCATATTTTGAGGTGAGTTGGGAATATTGCCTATGAATTAGAGTTACCTGTGAGTTTGGGTTCTATTTATCCGGTTTTCCATTGTTGATATTGAAGAAGTGTGTGGCTGATCCTTCTTTGATTGTGCTTATTGAGAATGTTGGTATTTTGGATTTCTTGTCGTATGAGGAAGTCCAGATTGAGATTTTGGATAGGCAAGTCCATAGATTGAGGACTAAGGACGTAGCCTCGGTAAAAGTCCTTTGGAGGAATCAAAAGGAAAAAGAATCTACTTGGGAAGCTGAGAAGGACATGAAAACTAATTATTCATTCCTATTCCCCGCGTTGGATAGATATGCTTGAGGTATGATTTCCATTTTCTTTCTTATGGCCTTTTGAATTTATCGTTTGGGTGTGTGTACATTCTTTCTTATTATCGTGCTAATGGGTTCCTTAACTCCTCGTTCGGGGATGAATGATCCTAGGGGAGGGGGATGTAACACCCTAGGTTTTGGCCTCTAAAAATTTTGTGTACGCTGAGCTCACTGCCAGGTGATGACTCAGTGATGAGTCATTATTACTCGTCATGAGTCGTATGGTGCCAATCGTATCTTAACTAGTAAGGATAACCCGGATTTCTTTTTGGATCATGACTAAGACCCTACCAGTCATAAGGTGTGGTCACGATTCATAGGGTGTAACTCATGACCAAACCAGTGGAGATGGTCCTGGGTACTTCCCAGACTATGAGTTGTGGTGACGACTCGTGACCAATGACTACAAGTCATTACCCGACCCGTAGCGACTGGAGTTATTTTTGTCATATTTTTCAATAAGGGTAATTTGGTCTTTTCCCTTCCTTTATACTATTCCCACGACATAAACATTCCCTTAGCCCTATTTCTACCCATTAAACATAACATAACTATTCTCTTCTCTCTCAGATTCCCCAATCAAGAGCAAGGCTAGGTTTTCTAAGGATTGGTCATCTAGTACTCAAAGTGTGGTTCCTTCTCCAAATTCTTGGTGTTTTTAGGCATGTATCTCTTTCCTAAACTTGTATTTTACTTTGAATTGCAATGGTTTGGTATTCATATGGTTTTAATGTTTGGTTTTGGATTTTGGGTTGAGAGTTTTGGATGATTATTGTTTAAATGGTATTCTTATGGTTTACATGCATTTGTTTATGCTTTATGGGTGGATTTTGGAACTCATTGGGTGCATGGGCGATGAATGGAATGGTGGTCGTGTATTCCCCTAAAATTATGATTTGGAATTGGTATTAACCTCAACCCACTTGCATAATTGGTTTTGAAATATGGATAATTACATGGTTTTGCACACTTTACTAAGCTATTGTATTGCATTAATGACTAAATGGATCAAAATGGTTTTGAAAGGCCTTGGTGGCCATGGACTGATTTAAAATTAGAACTTTGGAGTCTAATGGCTAATTGGTTTGGTTTGGCATAATGGAATTATCTTGCAAGCATAATTAATTGGTATGACGATACCATTCGGTAAATGCCTAAATGGATGAATCCTTGATTTAATGGATGGGTAATGTGTAAATGTTTAATAGGGCTTAAAAGGGGTCATGTAGCTCGCCGTAGAATGTGGAGGTCCTGGGGGGACCGATATTGTAAAACACATTTGTCGGCATAAGGGCCTTGGTGGTCATGAACTATCCACACGACCACTAAGGCCCCCACACCGGCAAACATGGTTTACAATAACGGTCCCCCCGGGACCTCCACCTTCTACGGCGATCTACACAACCCCCTTTAAGC